>NW_010389984.1:32325-35804 GCF_000710305.1 Buceros rhinoceros silvestris | reverse complement strand
GCGGGCGCGCCCTGGTGCTGGACACAGCCATCGGTATCTGCGGAAGCATCCTGGCCCGGCTGGCCAGGACGTGGAGCTGAATGGCCCTTGTCAGACCAGCCTCCACGCAGGAGACCTGGCACCGGCATCAAGGAGCTCCCAAAATGCCTGAAATACGATTCAAAGCATTTTTCATGCCCAACGGAGCAGCAAAAGAGCAGCTTGGAAAAAGTATTTTGATATATTTACGGTATTTTTTAGTTTTCTAGCACCAGGTAGGAAGACATGAGAATTTCTTGCCCTCGACAGCCCCAGAATATTCCATTAATCCCCTGCTATTTTACTGTGGGATTTTTCCCACTATGCCCCAATATCCTCATATTTTGAGCTGCAGCATGTTTGCTTTGATGATGCCTTAACCTAGAAATAGTCTGCAGTTGTTTACCCGCTGGTAGAGCTTCGAATATTATATTCTCACATTTTTAAATCAGTGCAGACACCTGAGACAAAAAGTGTCCCAAAAGCTGCCTACAAGAGCTACATGCTGGTCACTCTTTCTTGTCAAGGTTGATTTATTGCCTCCTTGCTGTTCAATTTCACATTTTGTCCTCATCATATCCGTGGCTCATGATCATTCTAGGCTGACCCTTGTAGGGCAGGCAGGGAATATTGATAAAACAATTATCTGTTAGCCGTTCATTTGATTTTCCATTTCAATTACGGATTGCACGAGGCAAAAGGAAAAAGATTGCATCATTGATTTTTCTACCTTACAACAGTAAAGAGTTGCTTTGATGGTTATAAAATGAATGCAACTCAACCATGCTTTTAAAGGTCATATTTTTTGTTTTACTATATTTCTTAAAAGCCTTAATATATGCAACTGTATGGGGGGAGAAGCCCGTATCGCTGGGTCAGATATCTAGATCCAGAGCACACATACGTCAAAGACACACAGGCGAGAACCCCCTTGCGCTAATGTATTTACAATCAATCTGATCTTCCCCAGCCAGCTCCTCGGAATCATTCTGCAGCCGCGACGTGGCTCTGGAGTCAAGCGCCTGCCTGCAAATGCCTCTCCTCGCGTGTAGCTAAGGAGAATTTAACAAGCCGTTCCTGGAAAAGTGGCCTCCCGCCTGATGGAGAGCCCCGCGCTCTGGCTCCCGGCTCCGCAGCGTTCCTGCGCATTAAGAGTTTGCCGGGCTCAGGCGATATGCAGAGCGCGGCTGCAGAGAGATGTACCGTCCCTGCTAAACAGAACTGTGTTAAAACTTCACCTATCTGAAGGGATGATAATGTGCTCTTGCCAGGCAGTGATCCGGGACGGTCACACTGGCGCGGGAGCGGTGCTGAGCCCTCGGCACTCCATCACGGTTCAGCGCCCGGTGCAGCTCCGGGGGATTTTCACATGGCCGACCCTCGGAGAAGTTCAGCCTTTGATCAAGGTTTAGCGTGCCTGGAGTGGCCGTGGCGCAGGAAAGGGCTTCCATTTTCTGTGTCACAGGGTGCCAATGTTGATCTCCTTAAAGCCCTAGAGTTTTCTTCCAAGACTGGATTACGCTCAGCAATTAAGGTAATGAACTGGCTGAGGTAACAAAGCATAATGATCTCTTTTGTCCTCTGAATGCTTATGAACTCCGCTCATTCACAATAGTCTGGAATGCAAAGCTTTCTCCAACCCTGCGCGGCTTAAAACTGTGTAAAAATGATTACTTCCATTACGCCTTCATGGTTTGACATTTTTAATTTAAACACCTGTAATATTTAAGCATACTTCTCAGAGCCAAAATACCCGCTCTCCAAGAATGCTAGCTTACATTCCTGTAATATTTTGACATCTTATGAGTATTATTTTAATGCCTGAAAAGATAATGTGATGCATCCGTTGCAAATATATCAAAATATGTGTACAGGGGATTGTTTCTCGCTTTTTGTTTCAAAACAATGGATTTTTCAAAATAAGGCACAGCAGCGGCGGGAGCAGCGCGGTTCTCATAAGGCACTAGGTTGTGTCGGTAACAGCAAGAGCCGGACCACATTGTCCCTGCGTATCTGCAGGCAAACGCGACACAACTTTTGCTTCAAATACAAATACGCCCTTTTACACCATGTTAAACACCGGCGCGCCGGCTGCGATCCCTTCCGAGCGCCGGGCATTTTGATGCAGCTATTTCACTTTTTTGAAGCGTTTACTTAAGGTTTTATTTATTTATTTTGAAACATCTGGCTACTACTTTTACATTTTTTTTCAAATTTTTTGCATGATATAAACCTTCTGCACTGCAGAATCCGCTGCACTCTGATCTTTCATCTTAACACATTTCCAGCCCCAAATTTCACTTCAATCTCACCTCATCTCTCCATACTACATTAACCCCTGGCAATTGCCTTCCAAATGACCCCATTAAGCTGTAATTGCCTCAGCAGGCCTGCACTTTCGCTTGTAATTCTGTACCTCTCATCTCCCAGACGTTCTCTCAGCATCATTTCGTGTTCTGGCTCCCTTCACTGAGCTCAGCTTATGACCTCGCTGCACCATGGCCGAAATGACTACTAAAAGCATAACAGAGACGGAATTCCATTACTTATTTTTAAAAGTTCTCTGGTGCCCTAATGTAATATTCTTTGGGGAGTGTTGTCAAGGATACCAAGCACCAGCCATTAAAACCTTTTGTTTCCCAAGGCATTCCGTCTTTTATTAATAAATAAAGATAAAGAGAAGCTCATCCACCCTCCAGAAAGTCAGTGTGTGCTTGCAATGGTCTGGTACAACTCCAGCCCGTATTCTACCCCTCGTACGTGGGGAGCAGCCGCCTTACACCCCGGAGCAGGAGCTGGCAGCTCTGCCCGGCACCAGCGCTGCCGTGCGTGGATAAATTAAAACCGTTCTGCAGCTAATTCTGCAGGAGCAACTCTGCACAGCAATGCCTACCTTCAACATATGCTGCCTGCGCACCTAGAATGGGAATTACAGCTGAGGTCCAGCAGCCTTATGTGAGGAGGAGGAAAGACTCCGACTCTCGTATCCCACTGTCAGGGCTAACAGTCCATCAAGGATAATGGGAATCCCCAATGGGGGCGAACGAAACAGCATGGAAAAAGCTGGCTAATCCTTTAACCGGGTTTGTGGCTCAAATGTGTTAAGGAGGAACCTCCCGCTCACGGCTGTTGTGAGACGGCCAGGAGACATATATTTCAGATTGAAAATTAATTGGTGCTGGATCCAAGCAAGCCTTTGTAGCAAGCAGTAACCTTTTCATTTTATGGTCATGACACTGAAATATTAAGAGCCCTCTTCTCCCATAAACTATATAAACAGAGGCACTCTGAAAAATGGAGGTAGTTTTTTTCTGTGGCAGAGAAGGAGTTTTACTCTTAATTCATAATAAAACTTAGCGCCGAGGCTGAGCGTGGTGGTGGGTTCATGCTCAAAGGGCGCTGGCAGGGGCAGGGGCCCCTCCTGGCTGCAGCAGCTGCTGGGGAGGGACGGGGTCGCCCGG
>NW_010389984.1:25866-32237 GCF_000710305.1 Buceros rhinoceros silvestris | reverse complement strand
CAGGGGGGGGGGCCCCTCCTGGCTGCAGCAGCTGCTGGAGAGGACAGTGCTCGCCGGGGATGTGATGGTGGGGCTGGGGCCGTCTGAGCATCCTCCTCCATGGGGCTCACTAAGCACCACCAGCAGCTCCCGGCAGAGCTAAACGTGGTCACGTTTTGACCACCACCATAACCTTCTCTCTGGCTGTCGCACAGGAGGAGCAGAAGCTCACGGGGCCACGAGGGAGGCGGATGCTGGTGAGGCAGAGCCCGCTCTGCCAGTGAGATGCCCACACTGGGTCTGGCAGGGCCAACGGAAAGGCCCATCAGAGGCTGTCCAGCGCCCTGCGGCTCTGCAGACATGACTTCCCACTCAGGAAGCCCCTGCTCATGAACTGCCGGCTGGTGGGACAGGTATCAGATAGGTCTTCACTTCACATGTGACCTGTAAGCTGTTTCCTCAAGCATCTGCTGCTCATCACCGTCAGAGAGGAGGCGCAGGACCAGGCCAGCCCTCCACCCGGTCCAGGAAATCCATATGGTTTGCAACGACTTTTTTTAAACCCTATTTGTGGTAATTATAACTTCACATGGATTTTTAGCCAAGAAAAAGATTTCATCCAGGATTCCCAACTGAAAGCAGAGTCTTAAAGCTTTTCATTCTCCTCACCAGAAGGATGGAGAAGGCTCGGGTCTAAAGATGTTTGCATGCCTGTGGTGCTGGGAGGTGACACTGCCCGTGGCAGCATTTGCCACGTCAGGACAAAGGCTGCTGCCTGTTCTTCTTTCTGCTGGGCCCCAGGTGGGCCAATGTCCTTCTTGACATCTGGAAGACATCTCAGCACTGGCATGGTGAGGCAGGACAGCACCTGTAATGGCTGTCCTGCACCTCAAAGCCACCTCCCCCACCCATCTTCTATGGAGAATCCACGTAGATAAGAAGATAAATCAGTCTAATCACCAAAGGAGGTAAAAAATACCAGAACCTTTCCACACAGGGACGGTTTCTGCTGGCGGATGCCTGAGCTTGGCTCGTTCCTCTGGCTGCGTGTGAGCTGCGTACTGCAGCAAACATCGCAGCTCTGCCTGTATTTATTCTCCACGCTAGGCAGGAAATTTCCATTTCATGCATCACTCACACTTTGTACCGATTCTGCGAAGTCAGTGCTTACACTTAACATAAAACCGGGAGGAACTCTAATTGGTTTGGTGTTGCTATTGTTTGAAATTTCAGTTTAGGCTCATTGGGCGCCAATTTTGTTTGCTTTTCAGTAAAGCTTGTGTTACCAGTGTGAAAAGCAGAGACAAGAAGCTGAATAAAAAGTCAACCTAAGTACTTCAGTTATTTCTCTTTTCTTTAAAACAAACTTGGGTTTTACCATATTCTGCTAGTCTGTACAGCACCGACAATGTCATTCTTGTCAACAACCCGGAAAGATGATCAGCCCCAACAAAAGCCACCAGCAGCAGACCCGGGTCTGTCACGGTTCAGCTGCAAGCGCAGAGCACCAAGGATCATCTTTACCTCTGGCTTTGCACATGCCGAGACCGTGGGTGGTCTCTGAATGTCTCCCGCACGCCCAGACCACGTTGGCACGCGCTCCCCAGCGCCCTGGAGCAACACGGTGCCAACACACAGCATTTAGGCAGCATTGTGGCCTTTCCTATTAGCCCCATAAGCAGGACTGAAATCCCACCAGCCTTTCCTACGCAGAGGTTACAAGTATGTTGCCAAAAACGACCCTCAGAAATGTTACAAATACCCAACAAGTGAAATCTCTAAAGATAAAGTACCTCCATCTCCCAAACTTTGCAATATTTCTTGATTGTCTCGTTATTGAAGTAAACATGAGTTAGAGAGGCACTTTATCGCCATCTCCAGAGTTCCTGGACATGTCTAATGAAAACAGCCCGTCATGAAGCATAGCGTGGCATCAACGCCACGGCAAAGGCAGCCGTGAGAAATGAGTTGTGCTGCTCGTATTCCAGAATCCTCTTCCTCTCTTCCCAGAGAAAAGAACCAAACGAAGGCACTCCAGGCCCCATGTACTTCCCAGGTAGGGCGAGGGGAGCTCCCCTGAGCTCTTTGAACGAGGACCACTGGAGGGCTGCAGCAGCCCGGCGAGGGGGGGATGGAGCAAACAATCGACTTTTAAAGAGTTGTTCTCGAGTGCCAGGGATGCTGGTGTGGAATGAAGAAGTGAAGGAGAACTGCACGTGAAACAGTACTGGGCTAGACCCCAGCAGAGTTCTGCAGTTTGACTGTTGTGGTTGAGGTGCATGTCACCAGAGCTGACACCACACGAAGAGGCGGCCAGAGAAACCAACAACCCATCCCCACAGCCCCACAAACCGCGCTGAGACGGCGGTGCCAGCCGAGCGGGCCTGTGAAAGGAGCGCAGGGCTGTTCCCGAGGCTTTCAAGGAAAATCTCCAACTTGGGACATTTTCTATTTATTTCCAAGATTTCCCCATCTGTGACAATATTTCTGCGGGCTAGCTGAAGTGCCAGCTGCAGGGAGGGACTGCAGTCATGCATCGCACAGCTCTGCTCTTCTGTGACTTTCCCATCTCAGTAGGACAGCGCTGGGACGGTCACGGCCAGCACCACGGGAGCCGTGACACGGTCCCACCGCCGGCTCGGTACTTAGGGAGCGATGTTCAGCCTGACAGCTGGATGGGGGGGACAGCCTGATGGGCCAGGACCCAGCTGAGCACAGCCCCTTGAGCAGCAAAAGCACCACAACAGCCCTCGCTGTGGTTCCGGCCAAAGCGAAGCATGCGAACGGAGATGAAAATTTTGCCATTGAGTCAACAAATGCCCTGACACGATCTGGGGAGGGAAACGCAGCTCATCCAACCTCCTCCCAAACAGGGCAGCGTGAGAGAACGGCTGGAGGAGGCTCATTGAGGGGGTTCCCTGGTGTCAGGGACGCTGTTGCTCCAGGAGTGGAGCAGTTCTCTCCTCCCGAGCTGCTACGACACCAACGCACAAGGCATTAGGGTGCCTTCAAGATGCTGCCCAGCTTCCACAAACAGATGGAGAAGGCTGACAGGACAGATTTCTGTGGGTTAGGACTAACCTCCTCAGAAGGGACATTTACGGCATCATTAGAAGCCCTCCCACCATCTGTGCTGGGCACTGGAATTGTTCTCCCCTTCATCTTTGGCTGCATGTGATGAATGGCCAAGAAGAAAAGCCAGGTGTTAGCCCCAGGAGGAGCCTGCCCTGGCGGTATTTCACCCTCCACAGCCTGTTTGGCTCGTAGTGAGCCCGCAGCGGAAGGCAGCAGGGCTGCCGGGCGCTTGTGAGGACCAGAGATGGGCAACCTCATTTCCACCAGTGACTTCCAAAAGAGTTATCCCTTCTGGGAGCTGCAGAGTGCACGTTCTGCGGGCAGTCCCCGGCCTGACTCTGCTGGCACAGGCAGGCAAAACCCCCCCTGGTCCTGCCCAGCCTGTCCTTACCCTGAACCTCCTCAGCAGGTCCACGCTCGCTGCGGGCTACCCTGGCAGACACAGTGAGAGCTTTTACTGCAAGTGCGCACATCGGCAGAGCCATCTTTAATTGAAAAAATAAATACAGTACTCGGCATCGTCTCCCTTTGAACCGTGCACCAAGAGTGAAATCTCCCGTTTCCTCCAAAGCAGTTAGTTTCTATCCTAAAGGACACATCTGGTGAGCTCCATTCTTCGCTCATTCTGGCTCCTCAATGTTTTTACTTTTAACTCCTAATTAACTCCTAATCCCTCTACTCCCAAGGAAATTCTTGGTTATTTCCTCTCCTGCTCTGCAGCCCCCGTCGCCAGCAGACTCAAGGGCTGCGCGTTCCATCGTGGCGAGAAACACACAACCGTTGTGTCATATTAACATCCCACCCAGACTTCCTCGGTCCACGTTACATCAATCCCTGTGCAACAAACCTGAATGAACTATAGAGGGGTTCTATAACTCCAAGCAGGAGCTGAGCAAGAGAGAGGAAATGATGTGGACAGTAAGACACCCACACCCCCCCCCGCAGCCCTGCCGCAGTGACCAGTCCGGCAAAGCTCCACTCTCTAGCAAAGACAGATGATGAAAACTAAAAGCATCTACGGCCCCCATTATAAAATGCTTCATATGAAACAAAATACTCCTTTTGTAGGTAAAAATGATACAAAGCAGAAGCTGACGATAAATTTTTCCTTTCAGTTTTAATCAGGCTTCCTGTTGTAAAAGCTCAGCAGACAGTGACGCGAGACACTGCCTCCCAACTTCGGTTCACCTTTGCCGTTCCACCAGGGACACCGTGTCAAGATTGTTCAGCTTTTTTGATGAGTGCTGCGTGGGTAACTAATGTGTAAATGCAGATACGTATAGAAAGCGGTTTTGACAGTGATGTATTGCAACTGGTTCCAGATGTCGGCGAGGGATGCTTGGCCAGGCACCTGGGGCTCGCCTGCCACGGAGCCGCACCAGCACCAAACCAGTCTTCAAACAGATCACAAGGCTTTAACTCTCCAATTATAATCTTATTAAACAACCATCACTCGAGCTTCTGCTTCTCCTCTTCCAGGATGCCTACAAAATATCTCTGTGTTGTTGCTCACATTTTAATTTTAATTAAGGGGAGATAAGCTGCAATGCGAGGCTTAGCATTAAACCCTGCCGTTTGGCTGTCAATGGGAAACTTAAAAGCAAGCTGTTGAACCAGTCAAAATTAACCTTATATTAATGTTTAACATTTTGTATATCATTACACCAAAACTTGCAGGTTGCACACGCCAAACATTTAATGAGATATCCCCTAATTGCTAAAATACGTGTTGAAATGGTGCGACAAATATCGCGTTTCCTGTGGAAGATCACAGGCACGATCACAGGCCTTTGGTCCTGGAGTGAACTGCGGTGGAGGCTGCTGTAAGGAAAAGGTCTTGCACACGACTGTACAACCCACTAAAGACACACTGCTGGACACCCCTGGTATCCAGCCGTGACTCGTGTCCACTGCGCAGGGACTGGGGAACCTGCACACCCCAGAGCAACACATGCCCTGAGAAACACGAAAGCGGATGGAACAGCTCGGCAGGGTCCTCTGTGCCCCGGCACTGCCCTGCCGAGACCCTCCCTCCTCCCGGTTCACTGGCAAGGGGACGTTTGAAATAAAAGTAAAAATGTGTATTGAAAAATTAAGGAATTAATTAGTGCAGTAACAGTCACAGGCGATGCACAATTAATGCTGACAAGCTGCTGGAAGATGTGGCCGGAGGAGGAACCGGCAGAGCGCACGTGACGCTCCAAGGAGCAGCTTTTAACCTAGAAAACTGATAAAGTTGCACTTCTTACAGCGAAGTGTTTGTAGCTCAGCTCCGACATCAGTGTTTGGTCCAAAGGGAATTTTTTCAAACAACCTGTCTGTCTCCCTCCTCCTGCGGTAGAAAACTCGGTGCTCCAATCACAGCCGCTCTCGGGGGATTGCCCCGCTGCCACGCTCCCGCCGTGCAGGTTTGATACCGGCCGCTCGCGCATTGATCGGGAGAGCTGCAGAAAGCAGCCGCACTGCTCACCCCAGAACAAAGAGGGAGACCTGCAGCTGCTCGTTTCCTTGATCGCATCAAAGGGTTCAGGACACGTTCAACAAAAGCACCAGCAGGAACAAGGAGAGGTGCTGGGAATGGCACCGTCCTGGCACATGCTCCCCTTCCACCCAACCTCCCCGTCCATCGCCGCCCCACGCCGTGTCTGAAGCCCCCATGATCAATAACCTGATTATGAGTCAACTGTTTAACTATTGTCTAATGGGGTGTGGGGGGTCTAGTGTCACTCCGTATATTGATCAGGGGGAAAAACAGACTGACCAGTCTCTGCTACTTTTCCAGTTGGACCATCAAATTTATTTCCAACCTGCATTTAAATGATCAACCTGTAAAATTTTATTACCAGCACAGAATACACTAATGAGCGGTGCCCGATAGCACAAGAGCCGTAAACTATTATTTCCTTTCTGCTTATAGGGCTTCTGTTATGACAAACCTTTATTAGCCATTTGTGGTCTAACATAAACCACCCAGAGCCGGGGCTGGGCTTTTTGTTCATCTTCTGCAGCTGCAAGGCTGGAGACTGTCCTAGCTCGGAGGGAAGCTCCAGGGGCACTTTGCTTGACCAGCGAGCTTTAGTCAATGACACGCTCGGCACTTGGAGACAGTGGAGAGGAACCAAAGGACCTTTTGCTTCACTAAAGCAGAAACTGATAAAAAACGTCCTTCTCCGGCAGTCAGTAAGCCAGGACAGAGCGAGATGATACAGATATCTCATACACGGCATGTTAATGTGCAAAGGGCAGCCTGGTGTTACCAGCCTGTAGCTGCACAGGCAGTGGTCTCCAGAGGACCGGGCATGTGCTGAGAGCAAGGG
>NW_010389984.1:24783-25705 GCF_000710305.1 Buceros rhinoceros silvestris | reverse complement strand
CCCCCTCCTCTCCCCCCAGCCGAGGGCACCCAGGGCCCTGCGGGGCTGGGGTGGGCTGGAACCCCACCAGAGCTGCGACCGAGCTGGGTCTGCTCCCGGGGTGCGTGTGCATGCGTCCGTGCGTGCGCGTGCATTACCGCCTGTACGTGCAAGGGTGCATGCAGCTGTGTTCACGGCTGTCGCCAGAGGCTGGCCCATCGCACCTTCCCCACCAGTGGCAGTACTGGACCAGGACTGTGAGCAGACACCCTCAGCATCGTCCTCACCAAACAGCAAACCTCCAGAAACACTCTCAGCTGCAGAGAGGACCAAGGTGGTGGTGCCTGGCTCTGCCTCCCGTCGGTCCCAGGCTGAGGAGAAGGCAGCTGAGGCCGTGGCTTGCTGGTGGGGCTCCTCTCCCTGCTGGCAGCAGCCAGCCCAGCCAGACGCGTTCCTGCAGAGCGGCTGCTGCAGCTGAGTACCTGCACCCACGGGAGGGACGCTGCGCCCTCCCACCGGCCTGCACAATGGGGGCTGGCAGGAAGGATGCTGGCTCTTCCAGCGTGCCACGGGTCTGCCCCCAGCCCTTCTCACTGCCTGGTCACTCCACACAAGGAGTTACCAGCGCTTCTAGGCTCAGCTTGAACATCACTCCGAGCACTGCAGTCATTTTCACTCTGATTTTCTACTTCGTTTTGTGCTTCCCAGCTAACAAACTGGTCAGAAGTTCTGTATGGAAAATCCCAATGTGATTTGGGCAGCTAATGCCGAGACCGAATACTCGGCAAGTAATTAAGATGGTTGGATAATTGTGAGGAATGTTAATTCTTCCAGGCTTTGTAGCTGAGAACAACGGATGGTTTGCAACCAAGCACCGACCCCCAGGACGTCACACGCGGTGCTGGGGAGCCGGTCCCGGAGCACTGGGGCCCAGCAGGTGCCC
>NW_010389984.1:23523-24639 GCF_000710305.1 Buceros rhinoceros silvestris | reverse complement strand
TGCTGAAGATTCCCACTGCTCTGCGTGTGCTGCTGCTGATCTGAACCTTTCACTGCCTTCGGAGGACGAGGAGGAGGATTATGATGAGGCACGCAATGGGGATTACACACGTATTTTTTCCTGAGGAGACAGGTCCCGATTTAAAATCCACTGAAGTTAAAGGGGGTTTTCTAAGCTGCTTTCCCAGATCAGTCCAAGAACCAGTCGGCCCAAGCCCTCTGCAACAAAAAATGCCTCCTCCCTCCTTTATTTCCATGCACTTGTGCCCTGGGGTGGGTGTACTGAGGGAACAGAGCTGATATTCCCAGGACGGGTGTGCTGCTGGGCAGCGGGAGCACCTCGTCCTACCTGCCACCACTTCTGCAGCCCCGCACGAGCCTCGTCCTCCCCCTGGCACACGCTCTGGTTGAAGCAACACAAAAGTTGCTGAGGAACACACACGTTTCACCACTGCAACCAGACTAAAATCAGTAACAGATGTAAAGAACCATTCAGATGCCGCTCATTCCAGGTAAAACACCACAGGAGCTACGATCTGGGCTTCAAACAGACAGCACGTAAATTCAAGTAGGGAACACACTTGGAGTTCGAGTCGGGAGCCCTTCTTCACACAGAGAATCCTCAGTGTGGAATGGCCTGGCAGGCAGGTTCAGCCAGGCAGAAAGGCTGAGATCATTCAAGGCACAATTAGACAGAGTCGTGTGGGGAGCAGAGCTCTTCGCAGGGAATGCACCCTGATGCTCCAGTGGGCTTTTACTCAATTTAACAATGTGTCTCGCCACCCCGCAGCCTCTGGTATCCTCTCCTCTGAGCAGCGAGTTGTAAAGAACTTTCCCCAATACGTCTGAAAATCATCCCCCGGTCCGTGACATGGGACAGTGAGCAGCCTCCCAGCAACGGGCAGAGGTGGGCAGGGGCATTTCATAAGCTGTTTGTGGCACTCTGGGGTCCCAATGCCCAGGATGGAACCAGGGCAGCGGCAGCAGCCTCGCCGTAAAAGCCGCTCTGCCACTGCCATGCCCGTCCCGCGGTGCGACGGCCTCATCTGGCTGGCGCCGAGAGGGATGCACACGCGGGGCTGCGGGAGGGGGTCCAGCCGCCAGCTCCCCATCTCAC
>NW_010389984.1:22759-23275 GCF_000710305.1 Buceros rhinoceros silvestris | reverse complement strand
GGCTACCGCCTGTCTAGAAATGGCACTTGGAGAGAAACTCCGCTAAATGCAGCAAAAACGCCTGCGTGCCATCGACACAAGGCCCCACGCTGTGACTTGAGCTAACAAATATTTCATGATCTGTATGTGAAGATCTACAAATGAAAAAGAAATTACTGCAGGAACACAGTCCTCTGCCAGCCAAGTAGTAGTAAAAGGAGTTAAGAGACACTAAGGAGGCATGGTCGCTCATCACAGATATTCTCCCAGAAAAATAATAATAATCATCAAAAATTGCATTTTAGGACATCGACATTAAGAATATGCTGCCTTAAAATGTGCTCTTTATCTCACAGACAGCCGGAGTGTACGCCATGTGATGGAGCAGTTGCTATGGTAATGCTCTTTATTGAACAGCAGCCTAAACAAGAGCATGAAGCCCCTCTGCAGAACAGCACGGGCAAGTCCATGGCACTCACAGAACACGCCAGCACGGGGGCAACTGCCCCCAGCCCGGGGAGTCTGCAGACCCACGTA
>NW_010389984.1:19371-22644 GCF_000710305.1 Buceros rhinoceros silvestris | reverse complement strand
TGGACTTCTGCGGGGTCTGTTCCCCAGGAATGTGCCGGTGCTGCAGCTCCCCAGCCCCACAAGATGAGCCCTGATGACAGTGGTGACCATGCAGGACACGCCAGGCACACGCCAGGCACACGTCCCTGCTGCCGGTGTGGCCTTGCTCAGGCTCCATGAGGGTAGCCATGCCAAGGGGGCGAGGGGCCAGGGGTCCCCCATGGTCTCCCCTGCAGCCTGTAACTGAGCTGCTGTCCCCAACGTCGGCACCAGCTGCCTGGACAGGGCAGGGGTGGGTACGTCACAGCCAGGCTTTGGTGTTCAGGACAGAAAAGCAAAGCTGTGGAAGAGGACCCTGCGATGGAGGGCAGTGGGTCCCCTCCCTGCTCACCCCGAAGCGGCAGCCATGGCACCTCTCATCCCTCATGGCAGCAGAGGATGCCAGCGCCAGCATCCCGCAGGCCAGCAGCAACCCAGGGCACGGCGACGGCAGAGTGGGGCACAAATGGCCCCGTACAACAGGAACAGCAGAACGGATCTCCTAGCACGAGGCACGGGGCACCTCCGGCTCTCTCTGTACATACCCGTATGGGTGTGCAGGGGAGGGAGCCCCCCACCACGGGGACTCTGGAAGGTCACGCGTGCTGGGCAGAAGCAGGAGCAGCTCTGGGGGCAGCGACTCCTCCCAGGTACCTCCAGACAGAGGGAGCTCCTCGCTGCGGGGATTGTGGAAGGTCACGCGTGCTGGGCAGAAGCGGGAGCATCTCTGGGGGCAGCGACTCCTCCCAGGTACCTCCAGACAGGACCCTTCCGCCATCGCCTGCCCTCTGGAACCATGGCACCCTCAGAGTAAACCATTTAAAATCACTTTGCTAAAGTATCGTGGCACAAGGAGGGCATGAAATCAAGTTTGCATTCTGCCACCATTTTCAAAACTTGTTTGCAAACATTACATTTTAATTTTACTTATTTAGGGAAAACTACACAATTCTTCATAGCACAGTTTAAAAATAACTCCACTATTAATGCAGGCCCTTTATTTAATCACTGGCTAATTTACTCCTGACAGAAAGTAAATTCCACTATTTTCTGTGAGGCTTTATGAAATTGCCATCATTTTTAATTAATTCTTAATTAAAATATATTACACCACAGCTTCTACCCATCTCTCTTGATATTCTAACATAATCAATTCAAGACCATTTACATATCATTAATTAAAAGCCTTCCTCTCTCATCCTTAAAATCATAATGAGGCTCTATTTCTCATTAGCAGCCTTTAAGGGATAAAATAACAATACAGACAAGAACGAATGGTAATTTCAAAAACCTCTTTTTTGCTCTCACAGCCTCTCGGACTGGACAGTGACATTTCTGAAGTTCGCTGCCGAAGGAGTTCCTGGGTGTTTTGCAGAAATACACCAATAACCCAGCTGGGCGGGCGCTGCTCCGCAGCCTCCACAAACCCCGCCACACACTCCACAACCTGGGCTCGTCTCCGAGCCCACCCCGGGGCCAGGCACCCAGCGAACGTGGCCCCAAGAAGACGTGGGAGAGGGGACCTGAGCGGCTCCGAGCACCGGACCAGCCCAAACTCCCATGACATAGGTGGCTCCAGCCCCAAGGCCACCGAGCCACCAGCAAAACAGACCTTCTCCACCCGTGTGCCTTTGTCCGAAGCCGTAACGGCTCCCCAAACCATCCGCAACTGCCAGCCCAAAAATGTTTCAAACCCTGAGACTTCACCCACCATGGGGGACACCGACAGGAATCCCGACCCACACACGCCGGTGTTTTCTAGGAGCTGCCGGTGCCAGGATGGGCTGCACCACCCTGGTGCTGGTAAGGACGGGCTGAGGCGGCGAAGAGCGCGTTAACTTCCAGTAATTAAACTCCAGAACCCGTGCTTCACGTGTTCATAAATGAGCTGTGATATATGCTGCTACCATAAAGAATTACCCTTTATTGATAACGAAAGGTAAAAATTAACCACCTATTCAACGACTTCTTTCCTCTTCCAGAAGTTTAAAACCACACACGTTTCAGAAAAGATTTACTGCGACTCGTGGCTTTTAACCTGCTATTTTCAATGTTTTGGCTGCAAGTAAGGAAATTAATACAACTTCCACCGTGATTATTTTTATGATTAGTGTAAAATAAAATTTCATGGCCTATCTTTTGTCTTGAGCAGCCGGGACAGCGACTGCCTTTTTTACACTCGAGAAGAGGCTGAATTAAACCTTAATTTGTTATTACCTTTTTTTAATACAGTTTATTATTCACAGCAAATCCTGGGCAGACCCTGAGCAGGGAAGGGAGGCAGAGCTGGTATCAGAGAGTGACAAAAAACAACACAAGTAATAGACAAAAAATCAGATCTATGTCTCGGGAATGTTATGCAGAGTTATTGTCACCAACATTAACGATATCTAGGTGCTGCATATCAGGCAAATCAGATTTATATCACTGTCTTCTGCCAATTGCAGGTGCTCCACCACAACTTGTCAAGACAGCCTGTCTGAGTCTTCACACGTCAGACAGAATCACAGCACTTGGTGTTTTGGTCTGTTGACAGCAATTTATTTTGATGTGTTGTCACAATACGGAATTCTTCGAGGCTCTGCACCACGGTGCCAGCGAGTCCTACTGTACTTTCCTGCTGCCAGATGCTACAGGTTCGTAGAGGGAAAAAACTGACAATTTATAAAAAAACAAAAAGAGGGAGATTTTGTAAGTGTTCTGAAGATGCCAGAGCTGAGATGCGCCCTGCGAGCACGGCCAGGGGATGGGGAGACTAACCCCATGCCCCACGGAGTCCCACGGGACGGGCACTGCTAGGATTGGAGGGATAATTCTGCTGAGACATGTCTCCTCTCTCCGGCGGGGACCCCTGCCCTCTCCCACCGACACCCAGGCCCACCCCGCCATCATGGCAGTGGTCCCGTTACTGACTTGGAGCCAGGCGTGGCTCTGGGATGAGAGCTCAGGAGGATCTCACCAGCTGCCAGCAACGTGGCCGATGTGACGCTGCAGTTCCCCGGGGAGCTGTCCCCATCCTCACTCGGCCCCAAACTGCGCGGGGTACCGCAGGCACCCAGACACAACAGCCACTGCTAATAAATACATCGATTTAGGGAAAGTATTAAAGACTTTCAATTTTTCATCTGCCATTTGGCTCAGACATGAACGTGTTTCCCGCTTGGTGGCAACGTCCCTGCTCAGGGCCAGAGCGCAGTCACGATGAACGGGCTGATGCTGAGTCGGTCCCGACTGGTGGTGAAGGGAGCACCTGCC
>NW_010389984.1:18414-19293 GCF_000710305.1 Buceros rhinoceros silvestris | reverse complement strand
TGGGGAAGGGGGCCACCTGCCGCGGGCTGCAGCACCAGCCCCTCAGTCCTCACATCGCTGGACGCACTTGTCCAAAGAGCAGAATCTGTCCATTTTCCTGCCATAAATTAAAGGGTTCAGGTCTGTGGAAGGTAGCAGTGGCCCGACTCAGCAGGCACCCTCGGAATGTTCTCAGAAAAACCCCAAAGCAGTCCACTTCTCCCAGGGAGCAGGAAGCACACGGCCTCTCACGTCCAGAACAAGGTGGTTGTCTGACCACATCCCGTATGAACCCTGAGCTCCCTCTCTGGATGTGGACATAGTTGTGCTGAGGGGTTTTCCCCTGGCCCCACTGTCCCCTCCTGGCTGTGCCCCCCACTCCCGCTCTGCCAGGGGCTGGCAGGAGAAGCATTTCCTTAGGAGTAAAACAGGCTGATTACAAGTAAAAAAAGAAGAGAGAGAGAGAGAGGTAAGTAATAGTGGGGAATTCTTTTCAAGGACTGCTTGATTAGAAACAACCACATTCATATTCAAACCTTTTAGAAGCCCGGTTGCCTTTCTCAACAAGGTGTCTCTGAGGATATTTGCCCTGCTTTGTTATGGGACTCCTGACACTTCTAATAGAGCTTCTAAATAAAAAAAAAACAGTGCATTTGTACTGCCAGGCAATAACCTTCACATTTTACTCTTCATTCATAATGAAAATTAAGGGCACATGCCCTGCATGCTAGGTGGCTTCCAGGACCACATGCAAGCAGATGTGGAGAATGCGCGCAGTGAGCACTGCCGCCATGAAGAGACGGGCAAAACGCGCATGGGGGGACCCGACGACACGGAACGGGCGCTGCTGGTGCCACGCGGTCCCAGCACCACCTCAAGAAGCTGGCTGGCCACAAAAGC
>NW_010389984.1:17890-18250 GCF_000710305.1 Buceros rhinoceros silvestris | reverse complement strand
TGCACTGTGGCAATGCAGCCTGAAAATCTGTTTGTGATTATTTTTTCATTCAGAAACATGATACAATAAAGATATCACTATTATTCTGTGTTTATACTGGAGGAAAAAATAACTAATGCAATTTGATCCCGTACAAAAGCACAGCGCTCGCAGGAAAGAAGGCTGTAATTTGACAATCAACCCTTATGGAACAAACCTGATGTGCTGAAATGTTTATTCCAGAAGAAATACTTCCAGAGAATATTTCAGTGAAATGGGGTAAGAAGGAGAGCATTGATATGAAAAATACCACACTCAGGAAATAACTACAAGTACCACGTCGCACGCGTCTGTGAACTGGCCGTGCACAGCAGAGTCCAC
>NW_010389984.1:16293-17728 GCF_000710305.1 Buceros rhinoceros silvestris | reverse complement strand
ACCCTCGGCACTGGCCAGTGCTGGCCACGCAGCCCCGCAGCAGGAGAGCTGGCTCTGGCTCTGGGGGTCTGGACGAAAGGGAACAGCTCTCCAGGAGGTGTCTGGGGTTTGCTCCGCCGGGATGGCTGGACTGGTGAGCCCTGCAGCGCAGCTCCTCACAGCGAACAGCAACCCCGCGCTAAGACAGCCAGTCAGCAGCCGGAGCATCTTTGGTCTCCTTCACCTTCCTGGGGGAAATGCTCCTGGTTCTCCTCTCCAGCTCTCCGGCAGAGTTCAGCAGCTCAGGACAGGGGCGCCTGAGCTGACAACCTGGCTTTAAGCAAGTTCCTGCAGCCCCAGTGCCTCCACAGAGCCATGCTCAGCTGGGGTGCAACGGGGGCCCCGGACACCGCCACGCCACGGCTGCTCCCTCCCTTCCAGGGCTGTGCTGGGGATAACTGGGGCTGTCCACCAAGGGCAAGCAGCACCGGTGTGGGGTTCAGGACCTGTCCCTGCCCGCTCTGTCCCAGCTCTATGGCTGGCAACGGGGATGTCCGCAGCCCGCTCCTCATACCAGCCAAGAAAGGGGAGCAGCAGCAGTGGGGGTACAGGCGCTGACACCGGTGCGTTTCTGATAGCTTCTCCCAGCACTTTGCGTGTGTCTAGCACGAACATCTGCGCAAGTGTGGGAGACCGCGGGCACGTGTGAGCGGTACAAATAAGAGAGTTGGGTCTGAAGACTCCATTTGGGCAACCTGCCATTTGATCCTCATATCCCAGTGATCACTATAACCAAATGGAGTCAATGACGCGGACACCAATTAACACATGCCACTCCGATTTGCTTTTCTGTGCCATACTTTATTAAACACTTTCAGATGTAATTGAACAACATTGTTACACAATTAAGCACCATACAGTACTGCACTTTAAAACAAAAGCTATGACAGTTCTGTACTCTATTAGCGCTGTTAGATACTGTGTAATGTAGTAAGTAATTAAAAGCTAAAACTACGGTACTGTAACAATCCTAATCAGACTCCAATTCCAGTAGCAATAGAAGTATATTAATTTTTTAATATAATGCGAGTACCTCAGAATTACCCTACAAAAACTGCACGCTGCTGGCTCCAAGAACAACCAGAGACACCTTCCTGTTCTGCTGGCAAACAGGAGCTGAACTGTGACCTGGAGCAACCTGCCCTGCCCCAGCACCTGCAGGACGGGGACACTGCACACCGGGTGTACGCTCATGGCTCTCGTACCACTCACCGTCACCCATGTGTGCACAGGGAGACACCCGTTTCGTTGGTGCAGCTGCTCCTCACACACACCGACATGAAATGGAACGAACCTGCTGCCATGACTCAGCTCAGTGGGTAGCTGGGGGTCAGGAGACAGTGGGGTCTCCACTCCCAGTGCGGCAGCTGTACCTGCCCCGTGCAGTGCCGGGACA
>NW_010389984.1:4507-16145 GCF_000710305.1 Buceros rhinoceros silvestris | reverse complement strand
GGGACACGGAGCTGGCAGGCAACGGCTGCACCAGCCCTGCCGGCCCCTGTCCTTGTGTTGCACAGGTGCAATTGCTGCATACAGCAAGGACTCGGGAAGGAAGGGCAGTGGAATCTGCCCAGGAGATGCTCTGCACACAGACCAGTCGAGGACATGCCAGTGTGGCTGCTGGCAGGCCTACCCCCTGCCGGCCCCTGTCCTTGTGTTGCACAGGTGCAATTGCTGCATACAGCAAGGACTCGGGAAGGAAGGGCAGTGGAATCTGCCCAGGAGATGCTCTGCACACAGACCAGTCGAGGACATGCCAGTGTGGCTGCTGGCAGCTCTCCCACCCACAGCAGCATGGCCCCAGCTGGCAGGAACAGCCCTGAGCTGTGCTGGGCCAGGAGTCAGGCGTGCGGAGAGTAGAGGTGCCCCCACCCGTGTCACCCGCCTGGTGTTGGAGGTTGCACTTTCAAGAACACTTCCAGCTTCTGTCTCTCAGGATCACAAAATGTCACTGCTGCACTAATCAATTCTGCGGCGTTAAGCATAGTATGTGGCTGCAGCGTTAACACGTCTTTCTGCTGTCCCTCTGGAGAAGATTTTCTGTCGCTGCAATGTACAACTGAAATAACGTGTGTGTGTGTGTACTAAAGCTCGGTGGAAATCCAACTATCAGCCACACACCACCAGAACCTCCTCCCTTCCCTCTGCCCTCAGAAGCTCCAGCTCCACAAGAGCTGCCCCGCAGGAAGCGATAACACTGCTGACCACGGGCACAAGTGGAGATAGAGGCTGGGCAAGAACAGAGCCCATGGTCAGAGCCGCTTCGTGAAAAGCCTCCTCTGCAGCCAGAGAGCCCAGTGTAAACCAGCTGCCTTGCCCTCGGGGGCTGGAAGAAGCCCTAGGACACATCAGCCCTTCCTTTCCCTTTCTTTCTCTGCTCAGCCCACACCGCTTTGTGGCTAGGAAAGAAGATTGAGAATTCATCCCAAACACACGCTGCATTTTGCTACGGCAGTGTAAGAAAGGAGCTCCTTCAGCGGCGTACTGAGGTTCAGAAAAGTGACCTCACAGGGACAAGACAAACTGTGCCCCTTGCCAGGCGTGGCTGTTCTGGAGCAAAGCTCGGGCAGGTCCTGGTCCTGAATGTCTTGGTCTTCCCTTCTGCCCAGAGAGGACAGTATCGGTTCTGGTGTCACATACTCTAACTACAGCAGTTGTTCACAGCGCATGTTCTCATCTTCCAGGCCAAAGCAGGGATGTCAACAGGGAGACGCCTCTCATCCTCCAGTCAAGCAAAACTCTCTGTACCAAACTTCAAACTGTGTGCAGTTCACTGGGAGTGTAAACAGCCACGGCTGGGGGAATCGGGCTTACACCTGCCTCTTTGTGTGGCAGAGCACTCTTCGGTTTAGGACGGAATGCAAGAGCTTGCAGAGACTCAGACCTCCTTGCCTCCCCTATGACAACTGAGATCTTTCATCCTTGCCTCCCCAGTGCACCACCCTGCCCCAGTCCTCACCACCAACAGCAGTGGCACGGGCTAAAGGAACAGCGTTTTCTTTCCATGAGGAATGAAGTAGCAGGAGACAGGGAGATGTAATTACAGTATTTCAGATTAGGGAGATGAGCAGAACTGAAGCACAGACAACAAAGAAGGTTCTTTATCAGACAATCTGCCTGGCGGAAAAAAATGGAACTAGAACAAAAAAATCCAACCAAAAGAAAAAAAAACCCACCCCTCTTTGTACTTCCAGGTCCCAGGCTTTGGAGCACCTGTGATCAAAACCTCTGAGGAAAGGGCAAACCACCACCACGAGTGATGAGGCCACGCCAGAGCCACCATGCTCGTCCCTGGCTGACTGCGTGCTCCTGCCACATGAACTCATAGATGCTAAAGAGAGGCTTAAACACAGGGACTGCAATGAGAGCGTGAATTAATGGAGATAACGCTAAACTACATCTTCTGGTTGGAGGTACATTACACCCGCCACGTCCAGGTCCCTCTTCCGGGAGCAGGAGGTCCATTTCGATGTTGGTTCATAATAAAGTAATGAATTTACCCAGCATTTTCGTACCCCAATGGAAATTCCAAGTGGAGCTGGGAACACCGTGGCCCTTGTAGAGACAGGCAGCGCATCAGGGGCCATGGGCGGTTCCCTGCAGCCTCCCGCTTTGGGTAGAATCCTGCACTGAACATTCACTTGTGACTGCTGGAAGTCTTTTGGACTTGTGGACTGAACTCCGTGCTGCCCAGAACTTCTGTGTCAGCTACAAACTCCAGAGTATTGAGCTGTGCTTCTAAGGCTATTTGTAAAAACCTGTCTACTGAACCTCCTTCGGAGGAACAGCGAGGGTGTGTTTGATGCAGAAACCACAGTCTCTGTTACGTTAATCAGGACCAGGCACAACTGAAAACAACTTGATCTTTTAACCAGGATTGTAGGTACAGAATCTGAGCTCGTTCCCAAGACACTCTGTCAGCCACACCACTGCAGCAAACACTCTGGATGCGCAAAGGGTTGCGCATTGTCCCACCAGCAGCAAGAACATCACCTAAAACACGTACCAGGTACCTGGCTGCCCCGACCACGCAGCTAAACAACCCAGCGCCTGCAAACACAGCACTTACTGGCAGCATCTGAGAACAGACACTCAGCCACCCAAATAACCTTTCTTCCCTTCAACAGTCTTTTTGAAGCAAAATTTGTGGTGAAGGCTTCTTGCTTAAAGAATATATGGGCTTATGTCAAATACATCAGCCCAGGGACTGATAACTGCTTGGGCTTAGCAGGCACTGGGGCCAGGCACGGAGAATAAAATGGTAAAGGGAATCCAGTGGTTGTTTATTAACTTTAGCCCCCAAAGCCTTGTTATATTCCCAAATCACAATCCTATCGGCATGAGAGGCTGCCGAGATGGAAATCTCTTCACAGCTGCCTCTCTTGCTTCAGAGCTTGTGCTCCCCTCCGGTGCCGAGCGATGAGGCGGGTTTAACGCTCGCTGGAGGGACGGAATTTAATGCGCCCCATTAAAAAATCATGTACTGCCCTAAGAAAGAGCTCAAAATCCAACAACACCCCCTTTTCATTCAAGCACTTCAAAACCAAAGTTTGTATCTGAACCATCTCCTCTGCCAGGCTGGTACCTTGGAGCACAAGTGGGAGATGCCCCCAAACCCTGAGTCCACTGCAGGGACCCCTATGTCCCCCCACGACTCTTCGTGTTGGGCATGTGCTGAACGGCTAATGCCAGCCCCGCTGACCCGGCTCCAGGAGATGTTTTGAGATTATGCCTTGAGGCTTAGATGGGACTTAAGCGCTGCCTTGGCCCTCCACTGGCGCGGGGCAGATCTCACCCGCAGCACCGCTGGGGAGCAGAGCGCTGGTCACAACAAAAGCCAACAGCAATCGATGAAACCACCCAAAGTAACCAGGAAAGTAGCCACCTTCACTCCTCAAGGAAGGTTTTAAAAACAAAGCCACAAAATCTGTGTTGCCGCGTTGTTTGATGTTGGCTATTGTTACAGAAATGAAAGGAATTTGGGATTTATGTCATTAAGGAGGAAGGATAAAACATCTCCAAGATGCCTGCAAGCACAGACATCTTTCCGATACAGAAAATAAATACGTAAAAACAATCCTGACTGGTTCTGGAAACCAGCCTGCTGGCTTTTGGAGGGGTTTTTTACGGTTGTTGATTCTGGCTTGTAAAGGAGAGGTTCATCAGGAGGAGTGCTAGAAACCAGTCTTGCAATTACCCGCAAACATACTCACACTCTTTTCGAACTCCACCCAGTAGAGCTGCCATCAGGGTAGTTCATAATCCTAGATTTGAACAGCTTTCCTGACTGCAAGCTGTCTGGGTAATTGCTAAGCTGTCTGAGAATTACTATTGAACTCTGTCCTTTTTTATCTCACTAACTGACTACTATTTGTTATTAGTCCAACTAATAATAATATATTAATGCACATGCTTAATATACAGAAGTGTATGTTTGTACTGAAACTGCACTGCACTCTGCACCCTGAAGTGTAGAAAAGTACCGTGAACAGAGCGAACAGCCA
The DNA here is from genome assembly GCF_000710305.1 of Buceros rhinoceros silvestris. Taxonomy (NCBI): domain Eukaryota; kingdom Metazoa; phylum Chordata; class Aves; order Bucerotiformes; family Bucerotidae; genus Buceros; species Buceros rhinoceros. The sequence goes on along the minus strand of NW_010389984.1, from coordinate 12,093 downwards.
CACGGAAAACCAGCTATCATCTTCCCAAAGGCCAGACGGAACCGTGGACTCGGTCCTTGGTAACTCCTTTGTGTGAAATGCTTTGCACTGACTGGCAATGCTGGAAAACTCAAGGAATTTCCTAGCTCAGCCCTGAGCAAGTGTCCCTGCACAGCACCATTTCTGGAGAGAGCACAGCAGAGCCACCCCCACCGCGCTGGTCACGGGCAACACCGCTGTTAGCAGGGCAATGCCAACAGCTTCAGCTAAGAGGGGCAGAGGAGTGGGGTGAGGCACCACTGGCTTGCAGATCCCAGTGCTCCTGGCTGGGGACATTCACCTCCCCGGACACCCCTTCCTCCCCTGCCGAGGCCCTTACGGAGCTGATGCGAGAGGGTCACCCTTCCTAGCCGGCACTGAGGAGGAGCAGACCATCTCCCCACGGCGATGCTCAGTCTGAAGCCACCTCGCGCAGACAGGCCCCTGGGGTCAGGCACACTGGTACTCGCAGGGCTAGGCACGCGCGTGTGCTGGGAGAGCTCCATTACTGGGGTTCAGAGCCCCAAGAGCCATTTCTACCATGAAAGCTGACCTAAACACAAAGGTTAAATACACGAGGTGGACTCATGATTTGAGTCTCTAACTAGAGAATGGCTGACGCCACCAAACCCTTTGGGTCCAACCATCCCTGAAGACTGATGCATGGATGCATCACCCATGATTGCTCCAGTGACAGCGTGGTAACTCTGGGCACCACGGAAGGTCCACACTCACTTCCTTCCCAAAGGAGATCCCTACCCAAAAGTCTTGGGGACTCATGCTTTCTCCATGGAATGAATGATCTCCCTGCCTCCTCTTGTTTTTATCAAACAGTGCTAATCTTGCGCATCCACGTACAAAGTGTAGCGTGCATTTATGCTTAGAAAGCAAAATACTGCCCAAATGTGAGGGAACAGGAGACACTTCCTCCAGGTGTGGCACAGTGACATTGAGAGACTGCAGCCAGTGTATCGGGAGGAATCGGGTATCTCAGTTGTATCTCTGTAACTTCCATTAACACAAATATTTTAGGAGTTTATGTTTAATATCGATCACTAGTGCACCAGGTCACTTGACGGAGGTTCCCCTCCTCAAACAGAGCAGACCTGCATTGTAACATGGTCAGAAGGTGTTGCAATTTGTTTACGTTTAAAATGGAAGCTGTGAAAGTTGACTTAAGAAAACAATTCTTTTCTGCTGACCTCTACACAAAGAGAGAGAAATGACCTGACTAACAGGGTTAAGCGTCCATCTCCAGAGCAGGCAGCTGGCAGCACGCGGCCAGCCCGGCTCCCTGCCGAAGCCTGCCTGCAGCGGCAAACCACCTCCTGGGAAAACAAAGCTATATAATGGCACTGGTCGATAAATTTAATTTCTTATTAGCAAAACACTAATCAATAATCCAAACCAATTTTTTTTCTTTGCTTCTATATTTTATGACTATCTGTGATAGGGAAAAAAGAAAAATTACTATTTAGCCTGTCACTAGCAGGTCCTTTAATTACTACCTGTACGTGGTAGGTGGTTTGAGTGCTGATGAAGTTCATGATGCAGTAAATCGTGAAACCTGAGATCAACAATAGTCATTGATGTATTCTTCTTCCATAGCAACCATCAACTCTACTTCTCACATTGTGGCGTTTTTGCTTTTTGCCAAGACTCTTCATTTTGTCTCCCATAAAGGCCACGATTTCAGAACTGTGATTCTTTGAACCATTGCGCCCTTCCCCTGAAAACGACCTCGACCTTATATTTGTGAAGGAAAGACTCACATGAAAATACCACAGGCTCATTTTTACATAAATTTCATATGTGAACGTTCGGGCTGTTGAAGACACAGAGCTTTTAGTGACTGCTATCAGCGATGGCTATTTTCATGTCGTTCCTGGAAGTCCTTATTCTGAGACTTTGATTCTTTTTTATCATTATTCCAATGCAGAACAACTGCCATTTTCCTCCTAAATTGGCCACTTCAGCAGCAAACTACTCCCTCTAGAAGAGGTTCAAGTGGAAGAGCTCACTATATTTGGAGTATCTTGGCCTCGATCCAAATTCCTGTATCACTGATAAAATTCTGGATGCAATCAAGATAGTAAAAAAGTCAGTAATACAAATCCCATATACTAAAGCCACCCTGCATTAGCTTGAGGTCGGTGCAGGGGCCTGAGCAGGAGGTCTAACGGCTGCCGCCACCATGTCCTGCATGGGCACAGAGCATCGCCGGGGCCAGGTGGCTCTGACTGACAGATGGGCTGCAAACTTGTACTAAGAACAGTAAAAGACATGAACTTTTTGATTAAAAACGAGGATGTAGGCGATTAGCAATCTGCAGGAACCTCGAGGCTTGCCCACGGTCTGCTGATCTAAAGACGTGGGCAGCGGCTGGCGGCAGTGGTGGAGGACCCAGCACGAGCAGAACGTGCAGTGCTGCCAGACCTTGTTCCCCTGCAGAAAGTCCTGATTACTGATGAATTATTAGATATAGCAATTTGAATTATTTTTAAAAAACACACCACTTGTATTCAAATATTTTATTTTCAAGGCTCCTTTCACTGCAGACGCAATGTAACACATGCTTTCCTATGTAAATAAAGCTTCAAAACAATTGCACGATCGTTATTCGGTCCAAACCAAATGCCAAACACTAATTCGGCTGAATGGAAAACAGTGCGGCAAAGCAAAGCATGCCTGCGTCATTCGTAGTGATTTCAACCCAAAATAAACCCTGTGAGTAGGAAGGTGCCATAGAAGGATCTCCACCTAACTTGTTGTTCTTCTATTTGCACAGTATTAATAGGATTTTTCTATTAATCTGTGACAAACCATGAAATTTTATATTTTCACCATGACCAAGCCATGAAATTTGCCAACTTTGTCCACGATTTACACTGGGTCATAGTTATAAGGTCTGTTATGCTTTTTAACTAAATAACTGCTGAAGCTTCCCCCTTGGACAGAATGAAGAATTTGCCTATAATTAAAGCAGGAATTGTTAACTGCTGGCAGTAAAAGTTTACAGCATTGTTTGACAGTCGCAAAGATAAGCCAGTAAAACGCCGGGATGCCGTGTGTACCTGCGCTTCCCACACACCCGAACAATAGGGTTATATCTCTCAGCATCACGAAATCAATCTCAGATTAGGTAATGAAATATGCACCAGCCTTTTCCCAGAACCTTTGACAAATCACACACAATCCTAAATCTTCATAAATCACGATTAAAGACAGGTATATCATCACCAACGCATATATCTTCCCATGCCTGACCCAGAGACTAATGAGAAAAGGCCTAGACTATCTCATCTGATTAATTAATTCAAAATGTCTGCTGTTATTCAAATGTGAGGCTGGTATTATTTGAATAACACTTGACAGCAGTGCCTGAAGATATCATTTCTGATTTGTGAAGCTGCTGCTGCATAACTGATGATAGTTTATGAAAATGTTCCATCGAAGCTGCTTTTCTTGGCACAACTGTGAAGGATTTTCTGGAGAGAGGGGGTTTTTGTCAGTAGTTGCTGTTGCTAACATTGTCAAATATTTCCAAAATCCGTAACATCTTGGAAGTCCTTTCTTCCTGAAAGCCTCGCTTGAATATTAGTTTTTTCGTGCTCTAAGAACTAAATATCTCAGTAACTACGTATCTGCAGCAGAGCCAAAGGCAGCCAAACGTGACCGTTTCCATACTGTTCCTCGCCAGCCCAGAGGACAAAGTTTCACCTCCCACCGCCAAAGGGCGGCTCAGGAAACCAGCCCTCCCTGACCAGTCATTTTACTTCACGTCCGTGCTCTGCACTGTATTTTTAGGGGTATTTTTCAAAGACGGGAAGGATAAGTACTATAATTCCATAATAAGATGTGTATGAGCTTTAATTTAGAAGGAAAAGACCACAGCCTCACCCAGAAATGGTGGCATTGCTGGCTGACCTTGGCTGGTGAAGGTTGGTGGACCTTCAGCCCACGCTGGGCGCTGCCACGTGGGGTCTGGCTGCGGCAGAGCAGCCTCACCTACTCTGATGTCTTGACAGGCAAAACCCCAAACATGGGGAAACAGCCCCTCTGGCTTCACTCCTGCCCTGCTGTGGAGCCTCTCCTTCGAACAGTCCCGGCCTCCAGCATCACAATCATTTCAGCTACTCAAATGGCCACCCTAGGAGCAGCGACTGTGCATGAGTTTGTTTCTCGTTTTCTGAAAACTCCGGAGTCTCCTCTCTCCTCCCAGACTGCAATGCCACTGAACAACCAGAATGCTGCACACACGAGCACGGTACCTACTCTGCCCAAAAGCCTACCAAGACATGAACCATTTCCCAGGGATTACCGAGGAAATCAAGGCTGTGCCGTCGGTCTCACCAAAACCTAAAAGCCACCACTGCAGCTGCTGAAGGTCTCTGGACCCAGACAGCAGAGCAGCCTCTTCACGCTCTGAGACACGCTTGAACACAAACCAGCGTCCTCTGCCTCAAACCACCGTGCCCAAACGAGGGTCCTGCTCTAATGAGAACGATTCTGCTACCTGGAGAATATGTTTCAGACAAAACTCACAGCAAAGGCTTAAGCCCCTTTTTCCCTGAAGTGTTCACATGCTGAAATGTGCTACGGCTCCTGCCCGGCACACGAAGGGAAGGAACGGGGTTAACAGAGATGCAGAATAACCGCCTGCCCGGGCCAGATCTGGACCTGGGAGAAGCCCAGCGCTTCCCCGTGAGCCAGCGCTCACAACACCCCCCGGGGATGGTAGGGATGCTCAGCACTTCCTTTCACAGCACCTCAAACAAGAGCCATGGCAACAGCACTCTGCAGGTCACTGGCCTTCTGAGGCTGCTATTAGGAATAATGTAAATTACAACTCCATACCAATATTTTAACAGGATTCTTCACTTTAAATGCTTATTTTTGCAGGCGATAATAAAAATTAGCATTTTATTCCAAATGTACCATACCGCAAAATACCTACAACCCGTTACAATCAATTTTTTTTTATTAGTGGAATGTGAAATGTGATGCCACGCTCATAACAGTTTTTAAAGTGTGCTATTCTGAAGCTGTGTAGCCATAAGCACTAAAAGAGAGGATGTAAAATGTATGGTCTAAAATGAATATAAATCAATCATTATGACAGAAGTAGCACTTATTTGAGAGTCAGAAGTGAACAAAATATTCTGTGTCAGCAAAATGTCTCCTGTCAAAACCTGCTCTTTAAAATTTCACTACAATGTGCTGAGACAAATGTCCTTTGCAACTCCGCGTAAGGAAGCGTGTTCTAAATCTTCATAATTCAAACCTCCCCTGTTTTCAGGCAGAAAAGCAAGTGGTAAACGGTTGTATGTTCCTGCAGATGAAGTAAATGCCGTGCTTCGAGCCACGGCAAGTGTCAGTGCTGCTGCCTCCTCCACCAGCTCCTGCCTAGGACAGACGGCACCTCTGACCCACCGACCCAGGGCACTGCGGGGAAGAGGCATCAACAGTTTTATCTGAGCTGCTCATTCCTCAAGAGCGAATATTAAGCAAAAGTTCATCAAAATGAAGCGGTGAGTTTACCTGCAAATGACACAGGACCCCAGCATGTATCTCTCCCGTGGGACCTACAGGCCGGTGGGACATGTCCCAGGAATGCTCCAGCTGGGGCTCCTTCAGTCACACCAGGGGCCCCCTCTCACCACCACAGCTCTCTCTGCCAGACCACGGGCTGACAGCAGTGCCACCACACCCCGTCCTGCTCAGAGATGCTCCACCACGGGCCAGATATGGTCGCTGGAGTATTCCTGACACACGGTGCTTCCTTCTCGGCAATCCCAACGACAGCCTTCACCCCTCTGCCCAGAACCTCTCTCTCGCTCCGTCCGTGCCTTTGTCAGTAGACTGTTTACCTTTGATTAAATTAGAAATGTTTGAGCCCGGTTAAATCTTATGACTAAGCTATCTGGGCTAGTGCTGTCTTTCTTTCCTCCCCTTCATCCTTCCCAAATGCTTCACAAGTTCCCGAGGAGATCTGCATTATGTCACTCTTCAGTATATAAAATAAAGGGCATGCAACTAAATCAGATCTCCATTCTCCCTTACTTGGGATGACAGCACGAGCTGAACACTTTTTAAGGGGTTACGCCATTTGCCAGGCTGCACCACCTTAAGAGACATAAATTCCAAATTTAAGACTTCTGAAGGGTAAATGATTCCAAGTTATGTCGTGATACTTATGAAGAAGAAACCTTTTCCATTTTGATAATGCTGGGGAAATATACACCGGCTTGTCGAGTATGTCCCACATTTCTGGGAAAGTGTGAATGTAACAAAGGTTTTATGTTTCCCTGTTCAAAAAAAACATCTTTTTTTTTCAGTTATACATTTTAAACTGGACACAGTCTGCTACAGAGTCTAGAAAGGCAGTATTAAAGGTCTGGGATTCACTGCAGTTCCTAAAAAAATCAAACCCCAAACCAGAGAAGAGGACAAAGGCAAAGCAATGGCTGTTGGAAACAACCTCTTCCAACTCAGGATTCTATTTTTGCAACTGTATACATTAAAAAACCTGTTTGAAGATTAAAAATGCTTAAAACTCAAAATTGACATTTATTTCCTGCAAAACAATCTATTTTTTCAGAGGGAGTTTTTTCCAAAAGATGATAAACTCCTTCTCCTTATGTTGTGCCTTAAGACATCATGTGCTTTTATCCTTCAGCAAAATACGAACCAGCCACGAGGCTGACAATGCCAAGAACCATGACAAAATGGATTATTAATGAGAAACTGATCTCCAGAACTCTATTAATTTATGTCTTCCTGTCGGATCCCAAAGATGTATCAGCCCTCTCACTCAAAGAAAAAAAATGCCAACATTGTACTTTGTTTTAAAGTTCGGCTTAGATGAAGAATTCATTATCCAAAGCACTGTTGTGTTATTTCAGTCTCCTTGTAGAATAAAGATTCTTTATCAAATAGCTTAGAAAGCCGCTGACAAGTGCGAGGATCTTGCAAAATATATTTACATCGAAAATCCAAAGAGGAATCTTGGATTTTAACCTTTTTTTTCTTTTCTGGGCAACACTCCTTGCCTCATTCTGACCTGCCAGCACTCTGGGCACGAAGACCGTGAAATTCCATCTGTAAAAACATGAGAAAAACCTAACACGCTGGTGAGCTTTTAAAATTCTTAATTATACTAATTACTGCACCGCGAAGCAAAGTGATCTAACATGTAAACAGAAGAAATCAGATTTCTTTGTCGAGCACAAACAGCAAATAAGACATCAGATAGCCTTTTAAGCCCCCGTGAAAAAAGATCTATCTAATCTACGCTTATCATAATATTTATGAAATAAAGAACAGAGAGGAAAAATCGCTGTAATGTACTCTGGGTGACCTCTGCTTTCGAGAGCGAATGAAAACAGCCTTCTGCTTTTCAGTCCCCATCAAAGTGGAGTTAAAGGAGGGACAGCATTCCCTTGCTCACTGCCATTAATCATTGCTTTCTTCAAGCAAGTGCGTATTAATTTCTGTCATCCCAAACATCATCGAGTATTGTTACAGCACCGTTCACTCCTCATTCACCACCAGTTGTTACCAGTTTC
>NW_010389984.1:2500-4368 GCF_000710305.1 Buceros rhinoceros silvestris | reverse complement strand
CCCTACACTGAGCAGAGACAGGGTGAATCGTGTGGATTTCAGTGTTAGAGGCCTTTATCCCTGGGGTGCTGACACCAATTAAGCCATTTCAAGAAGAAATGAGAACAGGCGCAACCCTTCTCTGTAACAAGCGCTTGCACCTAGCACTGGCAGGTTGCCACTCGCGGCTGCCTCCCGCTACAAAAACACCCTGCCACGTCCCCGGGAATTACACCGCCTGTTTACAGCCCGTCGTCACCGCGCCCTGACACCGTTCTTTACATCTCCAGTGCAAATTTCGGCACAGGGGATTTCAGCGCCGCTTTCCGAACAGCCTTCTGGCTATCGAAAGGCTTCAGGATGAGATTTAAACACTAGCCCCGGCTTTTCCGAGGGCGGCGTTTGTTAATCAATTAACAGCGCTGCTGGGAGGAGAGCGCTGCGGCAGCACTGCCAGGACCAGCTCTCTCTCGTTCGCTTAATTCCAGCGCCAGACGCACACATAAGACAAATGACAACAATTTCACCGCTGCAGTGTAACAGATACACTAAATATGAAAATCAACTGAATCTTCCAGAATTCGAATACCACTCGGGCTAGCGGTGAGCGCCCACGCGCTGGGGGCCGGCAGGAACGAAGGAAATGGCCCATTTCAAAAAAGTTACCCCCAGTTCTTAAGAGCAACACGTTTAATGAGTTTAATTAATACCATTTGTACATCGCTAAAGTGTGTGTAAAGATCTATCAAACTCTCTGGCAATACTGTTGATTTTTTCTGACCGCTTTAGATCCAATCATTCTCCCTGTTTTAGACATTTACATCTGCTTTTAAGTTTTTATGGCTGCCTGTTGGCAGGCAGCAAAGTGGAGCTGTCGATGCTGCTGCAGAATAATGCAAGGTTTGTTATGAATTAAATATTAGAAACCTTAACGCAGCGGCCAATAAGAATTATTTGCCTTATTAAAGCAGCAGAAGACGCTGATTAAATTTTCATTGCATTGCAGTCTTTTTCCCATTTCTGCTTTCAATTCATCATTCTAATGTATGAAAGGCTCGCCGAATAATGGCATGGGGACTTAATTTCTGGAATGCAAATATGGCAAAGAAAATACCATAAATACCCTCCCAGAAAACATTAAACAGTCAGTTCTAATTAAGTGAATACTAACTAAGTAAATATTCTCTTAAAGAAAAAAAAAAAATAACTCAAGATGTCAAGAATCCCAAGAAGGAAAGTGCTAGAAATAAATGCACACCAAAGTTATACGGAGCTTCGATCACCTGAATTTCACAGGAGGGAACTAAGGACCATCGAGTTTTCAGATACTCAAAGAAATATTTGTATTTATTACTAAGCATCAGGAAGCGCCGTCCTGTCTCGATCAGCTCAGATCGTACTTCTTGGGTTCTGCAGGTGAACGCCGCGGAGACCGTGGCGGCTGCAGCGAGGCTGCGTGGAGTCAGGTGATCAGACGTGTTAGCTTTGGAAAGCAAAACGTTCTAATATCGCACAGGTAGTGGCACGGCACCCTGCAAAAATAAAACTCCTTCAGGGGAAAATAATAAAAATCCTTCTCATGACAAAAAAACGGTGGGAGGCATTTGGAAGAGAAGCTGGGCTGGGGCACCGCTGAGCAACGGCACATCCGCAGGTACGCAACGGCAGGTCCGTTGCGGGAAAACGGTCCAACAGAGTCCTGCAGCCCTGTGCCCTACACTGAAGGTTGTTCACGTTTCTGCCTTAATGTGCATCAGGAAGAAAATGAACTTCAAGTATCCATTTCCCCTAGAGAAAATCTCTTCCCTGAAACTCTGCAACTAATGAAATGGGGATCTATAAATAGCAGCATCATTACCATGAGAGCACTTGCTTTGTACCAGTCTCTG
>NW_010389983.1:15425-66919 GCF_000710305.1 Buceros rhinoceros silvestris | reverse complement strand
CACATACGTATATGGGTGCATACACACACAGCTGGATGCTTTTAATTTGCAGATAATTCTGGTCAAAACTGTGAGATGCAAATCTGTGGGTAAAGAAATGGTCTCATATGCAAATTTCTTGCATGTGCCTGAGATATAGGCAATAGGATCATGTTTTCCCAGCTGTCTCCCTGTGACACATTACAGTTGTGCAGTTTGACCTTTTACTGCAATCTGTAACCTGGTTTAAAGTATTGGTTACCATTTTGTAGTTCATGGTGGCTGCTGACATAAGGAGCAGGTTCCTAGTTCATAACAACCCAAAACATCTACTACATAGTTATACAAGGATATAATGGTTAGAAAGTTTCTTCTTGACAGGGATTACTATAGAGATCGGGACAAGAAGATAAATTCTATCTACTGCCTTTCAGGAATTAAAAAAATTGAGGAGAACTGAGCACCCTTTTGATGAGTCAGATGCTGTCATCTATATGCTTTTGTAAAGCATGCATTGCTCTTCAGTTTGTCCTGGCAGCCTCTGATCTATAGCTGTTGTGGTTTAATTCTGGTCAGCAGCTCAACCTCACACAGCAGCTCTCCCCCTCAGTAGGATGGGGGAGAAAATTAGAAGGGTAAAAGCAGAAGAACTCATGGGTTGAGATAAAGAGAGTTTAACAGGTAAAGCAAAAGCTGCACAAGCAAAGCAAAATCAGGAACTCATTCACTACTTCCCATCAGCAGGCAGGTGTTCAGCAATTTCTAGAAAAGCTGGGCTCCTTCATGCGTAACAGTTACTAGGAAGACAAATGCCATCACTCCAAAAATCCCTCCTTCGTCCTTCCTCCCCCAGGTTTTATTGCTGATCACAAATCATATGGTATGGGATATCCATTTGGTCAGTTGGGGTCAGCTGTCCTAGCTGTGTCCCCTCCCAACTTCTTGTGCACCCTCAGCCCACTCGCAGGTGGGGTGGTATGAGAAACAAAAAATGCCTCAATGCTGTGCAGGTATGTTCAACAACAACTAGAACAACCCCGTGTAATCAACACTTTTTTAATCAGATGAAAGCTGCTTTTATTTCTTTGACTGAAGCTTCTGCAGACACTACAATCTTTGTTCTCCATCATCTTGACATGATGACTGAGTCATTATTGCATGATAACACAAACACTGAATGACAATGTTCATGGTGCTTTAGTCACTATGGGAAGCAAAAGATTGTAATTGCAAAGAGAGAGAAATGAAGGAAAGAGATTAATATCATTAGAAGTCAATACACTAAACACAAGAACCCTGTGAGAATTCCAAAGCAGAAAATAAACAAACCCCAAAGCAACAAAACTCCCACAAAACCGGAAAAGAAACATGAAGAAATAGTAGCTTAGAATCATAAAGCAAAGTAAATGGAGTCTTGATCTATTTACTCCAAAGCTGGACCCCCAAAATTAAACTAGGTTTTAACTGGAGTTAACTATCTGGAAACAAGTCTTTCATGTACACAAAACCCTATTTTGGTTCTTTTTCACGGAAACCTCTTTCCAGTGGAGATATCCTTGTTGAAGAAAAAGGCTTCAAGTGCAACCCATAACAGCTGGCAAAATGACTCAGTTTTGAGCAGGAGGACGGTTAAGTCATTGGACATACTAGCTAAGAATCTGGTGGAGATTTTAGCTCCCATGAAGTTGATTTGGTTCTAAGCCGATTAAATTTCTGCAAGTGCTATGCTTGTCCTCAAGGGGATATGTTCTATGTTGCTACTTCACCTAAGCCAGCAAGATGAAGCCATGTCCAAGGCACCGGCATTTGCTTTGCTGTGAGTTATTGCTTCCACATGTGGAGGGTTTTCCTCCAGTCCCTGCACTCATCATGGTCCAGACCTTGCATTCGCTATAGGCCTGTACCTCATGGAATTGTTTTTGCAGAACACGGGAGGATATGACAGAGCATATAGCCAGAGTCACTGCATGACTCATCCAAGAGGTAAATTCCAGCGATACCGTTGTTCGTCTCCATCACAGTTCCATAACCTCTCTTCATTTCTCCATTATGGGCAAAACAGTTCACATCACCAAACAAGGCCAAAGCTTCTAGCCTAGATGATGTAAATCAACCACGGACATTACGGAGAACGGAGTTATGCTGGTATAACTTCAATTTAAGCGGTACACATCTGTTTGGTTTAATATTTACTATTCACTCTTGAGCACACTCTTCAAATATCACTGCCACATTTCTTAAGATCTCTGCTCCTGCCCTGGTGTTGATTCGCACACCAACTGGCTGTCTTTGGAAGCTGCTGCCAGTATGTTTCAAAGTCCAGATTAGTCACAGAATGGAAAGTGTATCTCCCAACTGTTCACACACTAACGAATGCCGTTCTTCTGGGACAATCTGTGGTGACATTGAAAACATAAGTATAACAGTTTATATCTGTCATCAAAATTTCAAATGGAATAATCTCAGCCTCCGGTTACTAGGTTAGCCAAAGGTCTTCACCTCCCTTATGATGTAAGTGCACAGTCTGCTGTTTGCTCATTTTTCTAAAGGCTTGGGTTTTGAGTTTGGGCAAATTTCTGCTTAGAGTCATTTGGATTCTTTTGATTCCTTCAAACAGGAGTTACTTACATCCGGACTGGTGGAGACATGCAAGGAGAAGATTCAGACATCTTTTCTGATGATGCCCAAAGCAGACTTCAAGAACATAGGAAGAAAAAGTTCATATTTCAGCTTCAAAGAGCAATAAAGTCTACAGTAGGTCACAAAATGGTAAAGGGCCACAGTGTCACAGGTGAAACTTTATGAGAAGGGCAACTTTTATTTTAAAAATTTTATCAGTATTTTCCTGTTGATTTAGCTAGACAAACTGCCTCATCAAGGAGTCAAATTAGCACTAGGGCAAATGAAACAGCAGAAGGACAGATTCAACAGCAATGCTGAAAACTCATTTCACCACAGCAGCTGTTGAGAGGGGAAGCATTGAAAAGAGTCTGAGATTTAGGAAGGCCCAATGACAATCAGAGAACAGGCACTCAGCAGAGCTACAGCTGGTACTCAGCACAGCTCCAGCCCTGCAAGGGCAGTTGTTTCAAATGTCCTGTCTGAGCTGTCAGGAGGAGCCACCAAGACTGCTTCAATCAAAATGAACTGGGAGCCATCAGCCTAAATAAAAGAGCTTAGCTCAGCTTCTGTTGGCTATCAGGCCAGGAAGCGCTCATTCAAGCAACACTCCCAGCAACGCTGAGGATATTAAAGTGTTCAGAACAGATGGAGGATGAGTTCTTCCATCAACTGCATTTGCTTTGGGTCTGTTGCCCCAAGCACAAAACATGGAGCTGAGTTGGTTTGTGTCTTCTGCCCAGCACCATGCTGGGCTTTGAGGGAAAACTGTCACAGGCACCTGACTTCTTCCAGTGCTGATAGGAGAAACCCAAGCAGGGTGATAAAGGCCTGCTAATAACACAGCACTAGGATTACTCTTCTGGGACCCAGAATAGTGCCTCGTGGAAACCAGAAAAGTAAGTCGCTCCTCAGACTGGCTTGGAAAGCTGCACACTACCTCCAGTCTTTGGGCTACTTTCCCATCCAGGGCTTCTGTTCCAGACCTGCTGCCCCATCCACTGCCTCCTCTATATTCAAAGGTAGAAACAGCTCCATGGCTCCATAACTCCATGGCTTCATTGCTCCATGGTAAAGGTAGAAACAACTCCAACTATGCCTGCAGGCATTGAAGGGAAAAAGCTGTATTTCCCTAAGGGATTTGAGAGTCGCAATGACACAAACATGCTTACGGTACCATACAAGGGGACAGTCAAGGGTAAGGGTCTCCTGTACTTTTATCCCTTACCTTTGAGTAATGAATAAGTTCCTATGCAGCAGCTGATCTTTCTCTAACCTGGAGGCAGCAGCTTATATAACTGTGTGCTCATTTCACACCAGGCATGTTGTGATCTTGACATTGCAGAGACAGTTCATCTTCGGTGAGGCAGAATGGATGTGTGAGGTTGTAAAAAAGATATGGGTGATCCTTTCTAACCGGTGTTCTAGTTTGCTTTCTCAAGTTAGCTTCTCACTCACACTTAAGCTAATCAGAGTGCAACCCCTAGCAGATCAGACCTACAGCTCTGGCAAAGCCTGAAAGTTTGGGTGCAAAGCGGGACTGGCTGACAGTCTTGCATTTGTGACCCAAAGCCACACATCCTTTTCCAGAAGAGCCTAATTAAATGGGGACTAAGGCATGGAAATGCTGCTGGATTGCTGGTGGAAGAACACCACCAGAAGAGCATGCATTGGCTCTGGTGGCAACTGTTTATAATGCTTCTTCATTATAAGCTTTGACTTCTGGATTCCCTATGATTGATTCAAAAAAGGTGTATTTGAAAGGCTGAACAAAGTCTTCCTTATAACTTTGGATTTATAAGGGTTGAAAATAATACACATTTCCCACTAAGAAAACAGTATGCATTTTCTCCCATACACATTATCCCATGAGATCGGGGAACTGAAACTTTGCAAACTCTGACAACTGACAGGTAAAAAGCCACATGATGAAATAAAGTCATTGTTTTGATTCTTGTACATTCTTTCTGTGATCAGTTTTAGAATAAGGATCTGGGAGGGAGAAGGAAAAACTTTTCACTATAGTCTTCATGGATAAGTACAGCAGTAGAGAGATGGGTGAGGACATATTTGTCTCTACTCTCCCTGTGTCTGGGGACTGGTTTGCCCATTAACCTGAAACTTCTGCAGTCCATCAGGGAGCAAACTGCAAGATGACATATCCTATAGAGACTGAGAAAGTGGCACTTAAAAAACCCTACAAAACACCTGAAGTGGAAGAAAACAGGAAGGTTTGCCTTCACCTGTAACAGCCTGAGAGTATCTGGTTGATGCTTTTTGCAGGGGAAGGTTGCCCTGTTTGAAACCCACGTGTGCTGGGGCCTTGGGCTCCCACCCGCACTTCCATGGATGTCTTGGCTTGCTCTAGAGCCTTTCCTACTTGAAAACCATGGTTGGAAGATTCATTGTTTAAACGCTTAAAATATCCTGGTGAGTGTTTGTAGCACGTGCTATGACAACTCTTTTCTCTGGTGTTGCTGCCAGTTGAAGAGGCCTCCCTGTTTCTGGGGTGCTTACTTAGCCAAGCGAAATGAAGAAATAATCTTCCTCTTCATGGCGGCAGCTCCCTGTGCTCCTGCCCTGAGTCCCTCACAGAACCGGGGCAGCAGCCCCTACGGCAGGGGGAAGAACCACCGATTTAGAAATAATGTTCCTCTTCAGTGCGGCGTCTCCCTGTGCTCCTGCACTGAGTCCCTCACAGCACCGGGGCAGCAGCCCCTACGGCAGCTGAAGTACCAGCAGGGACAGTGCTACCACTGGAACAAACTGGGATCTAACCATGCCCTCGCTTTGCTGAGGCTCAGTGGCACTGGACATCAAATCCTTAGCAAGGTGAGGTGAGCTGAAGCACTGAAGACTTTCTCCTTGAACAGAACGAGTGAAAAACCTTAATTGTGACACTTCACACAAAATCTAGTTTTTTGGTGTATAGGATAGAAGGCAGCATAGAAAGACCCCTGAACAATGTGTTCAATCCATGGGATTTCTCATCACACCTGATAGCAGCCACCACCGCCCACTGATTAGACCACAGAAAGGATCAGGTTTCCTGGCTGCACATACTTGCCACCTGCACGTATGGCCTGTGACAGGCTGTGATAGATTGTCACAGCACAAGAGGCCACAGATCCATCTGAAGGAGCTGTCAGCATTTAAAACCTCAAATATAGAGCCGAGATAATTTATTACCACAGCCCGTGTAATAAAACCATCTCTCAAAGTGAGTGTCTGGGCAGGCAGCAGTAACTCTGAGTTTATTAAGAGACTGACAAAGAAGGAAAAAGAGACAGAAGTTAAATGAATTTCCATCACCAGCTCACCTCCTGCACTCGAACAACTACATACAGTTACTTCACACAACAGCCCTGTGAACTACTGAGATGTGGAAGCAGTCTGACATCCAAGCTTTCACTGTCTTTTCTCACCTAGCTGTTTTCTCCTTCTCTGATACAAAGTCAAACCAAGAGCAATATTGTAGATAATGAAATTTCAACAAATCTTGCAAAATATTTTTGTCCATAAACAACATATTTGAAAAAAATAAACAACCTTTGAGAAGTTCTGAGGGAAATAAAAAAGGGTTAAACTGATGCAATTACATACAGTTTGTATTAAGTAGATGAAGTCCACGTGTGGTGGCTTCTTCCACTCATTACTCCAGCAGGCACAAAAATGTTACAATAGTATTAGTTTGACAGGAAATACTTCAGGTAACTAAGTACATATTTCATCAAATTTTACTGCATCATTAAACACACCCGTGTCCCATGACACACAGCGCAGCACTGACACAGGGAAGGCTGTGGGATCGTGAGATCCTGTGTTGCTGATTTCAGAGGTGCAGTTTCAAGGAGACATTACACTACCCAGCCTCACGGACACCGGCACCTAACTTCTGCCAGGGAGTTTACAGGCATCATCTAAGGCTTACTCTAGCACCGTGGATTTCCCTAATACTTGTGTCAGATCTGCAGCTCCCGTGTGGATGTCTCTGATGCCCACATGACCAGGGGCCATGCCAAGCCCCTCATGTCTAGGGACTCTTGAAAGGGGATCTCACTCTTTCATCTCCTGATGGATGGTGGGGCTGAAGGAACTGAAAATATTCCTCCAAAAGTAATTCAGCTCAGCTCTCCTGTGAGGTTTCCAGGCAGCTGAGAGCTGGTGCAGTTATGGTTTCTTGTAGAAGCAGCAAACAAAGAGCTTTTCTTCAAAACAAACCAAGGGGATGAAATGGCCTCAAGAAAACTGGAAGGGAAAATGGCCTTGTGTGAAGGCCTGGAACTGGCTTGATCCACTGAATCACAGCCAGGATAGCTGAGAATGGAGGGAGGAAATAGTTTCTGATGTTTCAAAAAATATAACACATGAAAATGGGGGTTCACAGAAGATTTTAACTCTTGGGAAAATGAAGGTAGACAGCACACACGACCCGCAGTTACCCATAACCTGCTCCAAAGCCTCAGCTCCAGTAAGTGAAAGCACAGCAAATCAGTCTCAATCACAGATACCAAGCAATGGAAAAATGATTCACGTCTTCCCAGAAAACTATTAGGCTTGAAACACAGAAATCCTCACACAGCCATCCCAAGTAGTACAGGAGCAGGGCCAGGATGTTTTGCAACTGAATTAACAATCCCACCATGATGTACAGGTGGTGGGGAGTTCCCTGTTACTGCCTTCCTCCAGCAGCTCCGCAATCACTCCCAGCCCTGTGACCCGAACTCCCAAGCCCGTAGTAATCCTTGGCTCCACACCCTTGTCTCCATAAGAGAACCCAGCTCTTGTCCTGGCAAGTACTGCCACCAGCCATCAGCCACGAGTCCTGCTGCCCTGGAGCACAGGAATTCACAGGT
This sequence comes from Buceros rhinoceros silvestris, assembly GCF_000710305.1. Lineage (NCBI taxonomy): Eukaryota > Metazoa > Chordata > Aves > Bucerotiformes > Bucerotidae > Buceros > Buceros rhinoceros. Next base: position 59,465 of record NW_010389983.1, on the reverse strand, counting down.
TTCTTTCACTCTTAGAAATGCCTCCTGACATCTGGATAGCCACCCAGCAGCAAATGCAGAATCCAGAGGGGAAAGCTTTTGGGCCTTTCCCAGGCTGTGACCTGCTACTGAGCTGCTTGCAGAGAAAGGAGCGCAGTTCATTGCAAACCGTTTTATGCACAATTTATGCCAATACTTCGTATCATAAAAAAGTGGTTTGCCTCTTATACAGCAAAAAACAAGAATGTTGAGTGTCCTCCCATGCCTCCTAGTTTGTGAAGCAAAAAGCAGGGAAAAGGTAAAGGGTTTAATCAACCTCCAGTTCATTTTTATTGTTAGCAGATGCTTCAATTTGCTGGTTCTTGGGGCCACTTTAGCCTCTCTTTTGCGGTTGCCCAAATACATTGTCAGTACTGACAATGACAGAAACACCAAAGACAAAAACCAGTTTTGCCCTAGCACGGAATGGCACAGCTCTCTGACTCATTCCAACTCAGGAAGGACTGCCTGGGGTGGAGGAGGCAGCAGGAGAAGCCAGGGTGGTGCAGGCTGAACAACAGGGTGAAGAAGGAGCAGGGGTCAGCAGCAAACAGGCACTGGAGCGGGGCTAGAAGGCAGCAAAGGGAAGATCCTGAAATGACCACCCCGCTCTCCCAAGCCCACCTGTGGGCCCCAGCATGGTGTTGCACGGTGGGCACTTACCTTGTGTGTGCTGTACCAGGGACCGGAGAGCGGCCCACCCCCAGCACCTGATCCCCCAAAGGATGCATTCCAAGATGCCCGCTCCAAAACAGGGAGAATGCCCATGTCCCTGCCAGTGGTCCTGGACATTGGACTGACCATGCGTTGTCACACCAGTGGGAACGGGTGACTATGAGGAGAGGTGAGCAGGACCGGGACGTGGCACTCACTTCCTGGAGTGGGAAAGGCTGCTCGTGCAGGTCACTCCACACGCAGGTGTGTGTGGCTGAGGGCTGCGGCTGCTGGTGGGCCCTGGGAGACCCTCAGTGGGATGTATTTGCAGCATAGGAGAGGAAGGGGAGCTTGACAGAAGTTCTCGCTGCTCCTTTCAGGGGCATTCAGGTGCTTTTTTTTTTCCTCTCTCTGACTTCCCCAGTGCCCCACCCTGTTCTGAAAAGGCAACCTGGGAGTTTAACTCCTTCAAATCAGTGCCTAAATCTAATGTTAATTTACTAGTTCCTCACTGATAGGTTGCAAGAGTTGGAAGTTGTTCCCACGTGCAGTTAAATAAACTCCTCCTTCTGTCATGCATTCTTTGCTTGTAAGCATTTACCGAATAGTTTCTCTGCAGAGATTGATTTCAGGCAATCGTTTTTTTTTTTTTTTTCCCAGGCTGTGGAAATCCATTAATTCTGTTAATTTTTATTTGAGCACTTATGCTCTCCTGGGGAAAACAACACCTAGAAAGCTCTTTAAAAGGGAGAGTAGGAGCTAGCAAGGTGAGAGCTCGGTAGAATTAGATGGGAGACAGAAATAGACTCCTAGAGAAGCATAGAAGTAAAGAATTAAGCCACTGCATCTTCAGGCTCTGAACAAGATAACTGAAATTCAGAGAGCTCATACTGTACCTTGGAACTATTGGGTTGTAAAAGTTTATACCCTTGGTCAGTTGGACTTGAAAATTTCCGAAGTCACGACAATTAGCATAGCAGACAAGGGTCAGCAGGCAATTATTTTACCAGATGCTACAGCAAAGATTTCTCCTACTCTTAATAAGAAGTGGGATTGATTGCTTAGTTCCAGTGGGACCGATGGTCCTACCATCAGCAAGATGCAACAAGAGAGAAGAGAACAAGTCAGCATGCAGGGGAGCAGGCTGGGGACTGAGCTTCCAGCAGGCACCGAAATACAATGCCTAATAGAAATAGGCAGCAGCAAAGTTGAACTGCAGAGAGAAATGAGGATATAGCCCCTCAGTATGATTAACTTCTTCAAAGATAGAAGGAATACACAACTGCAGGAAAGAAACTGAAGTTGACTTGAATTGACTACATAACCAATGCCTGCATTAGCCACAAGGACGTTATTTGAATCCAGCCAGAAGGTCATATAGGAAAGGCAGAAGTGGCAAGATAGTGCTTCAGTTAGATCAATATAGATAGCAATTCAAAATACAAAACCTTGCCTTATAACAAGAAAAGTTTTGTTCATGTGTGTGGCCTAACTTGAAATACCAGTTTCTGTGATTGCAGCTCCAGTGAGTCCCCTGTAAATGCGGGAGCTAGCTGCAGCCATGCATACACAGGTACACAGGGGGGAAAAAAAAACGAACAGAGTTGCAATATTTCAAGGCTATGTAAATTGCTGCAGACTGTTTTTACAGTGTTCTGTAATTATTCTCTGGAGTTTAAGCTTACGTTATTTTAAAAAGTTTTTAGACAATTTGGGTTATGGTTGCAAAAAACCCTTTAAAGTGGAACTGGAGTGTAAACCGCTGCAGTGATATTTGCTGTCTAGAGAGGGCTGAAACAATAGCTCAGAGGGAAGTGTGAATGGATCCATTTTTCTGACTGGAGCACTAAACAGGAAGTCTGCTGACAATTTAAGTGTCAACATCAGCTACTTCAAGGCAGATCATTTTAGAGAAACACCAGGCTAATGTTCTTTTTTGTCATCCTCACTTTGCACTTATTGGATAGCAGATCCTGGGGCAAAGAGGAAAAACAGCGACTGTTGTCAAAGGTTGCTGGGCTGAGGAAATTTCTCCCATTCTTCTGTTTCCTTCACCCACAGTCACCTCTGCCCCAGCTCACAACTGGGGGAAAAGAGGTTGATGCTTCTAAAAGCTGCTAAAGTTGTCTTTGGTAGCTAAAAGCTGCTGTGGTCTCCACTAGCCTGCAAGTGACCTTTGCAGTATGGTGGTTTTCTGTTGCCAAAAATGCACAAACTGGTAAGAGATTGAAACCAAGTGGGGAGTGGGAATATCTCTTGAGGACAGTTGCTGTTGTTTTGCTTCATTCTTCTTGGTTCACTGCCTAAAATTCAAATATGACTGTAGTCATATTGAAACAGGTTTTCTGTAATGTTGGCTACGTGGAGCCCTTATTGAATTGCTTTGGAAGCTGATCTAGCAGTGACGGATTGCTGTTCTGCACCGGGTCCAGACATGCCCACTCTGTCTAAACATGCCAGGGACCCTTATGGCATCCTTTATTTATTAACAATCTCTGACTGTCTTGCGTGTATAAGAGCTGAAAGTTATTCAGATGAATTTAACCTTTCTTTACATTATAAACCAGCCCTATTGAGAAAGCAAACAGCATTTCAGAAACTATTCCTGCTCCAAAACCACCCTCCGTTAGAAAAACCAACTTAGTATGTGCAAATGTCCCTATACTTGTGCATTACTGTTTTCAGGCTGAAAGTGATGTTAATGTGATTGGCGTAAAGGTATTAAAGCCCTTGGGACTGATGCTTAAAATTTTGAGGAAATGTCCCATGAAGTGAAGCAGAAGATGGGGTCTGCAGGATGTTTTGACTGTTATCTCCAGTTTTCAGCAGCACTGAGCTGTGCTGCAAGCTTCTGCCCAGAGTCAAGTTCTGTTTGAGGGTCCTTCAAAGCAGGGGCGTCCTCTGCCAGGTGGGTCAGCAGAATAAACTAGAGCCACTTCAAAACTGTGGAAATATAAGGTGTTCTCAGTAGGGACCACGATCTCAGCACATCAGAGCTCTGGCACCAGAGCCAGGGTCACATCACTGGGGACAAGTTCAGAATGCACCTTGTATGATTCCCTGTGTGCGTAATTTCAGTCATTGTCATACTGTGAGGAATCTGGAGTAGCTCAAAAAATACCTCAGGGAAAGTACCTTCAGTGAGGTGACCTCACTCACTATTATTGGCTCTGTCTGTCTTTACACCTGGGCAAAGGCAACAGAAGCACAGGTTTGTGTCTGACTGTGGTGGCTGACCCACGTTAGAATCAGGACAGGACTGATTCTCCCTGTGAGTAGCATTCTGCCTCTGAGGAGCATACAGCAGAAGGTGGCACCTGTGAAGATGGAGCTGATGTTGCTTGAGTTAGTTTCCTAGAACATCTCAAGGCTGATTGAACCGAGTAAACTGCAAGGTGGCAATCTCTGAGTTCTCCCATTCTATTGCTAGTCATTTTGGGGTAGAAGAGAAGGGGCTACCCAGCCCGAAAAATGACATCCACCTTCTCTAGTGGTTCCTATCAGGCTTTTAACAGCTTGGGTTACTTCTGAACAATAGAGACACAAGACACTGCTGAGGGTTTTAATTGCATTGATTCCCTTATTTTGATGCCATATTTCTATTTGATATTCTTTGGCCAAGCATTGGTCTCTGTTAGCAGAAAATGATGCTTCTCTGTTGGGCCACAAGACTTTGGAGACTGCAATCGTGCTTTGTCAACCTCAGGTTCAGATAATCTGGGACACTCTTTGATTCATGTGTCTCCTTGAACTCTGGCTTGTCTGACATTGGGACCACATAAACCAACAGAGTATGCAGTTTCCCACCTCTAATTGCTTTAGCCTTCTGAAGTCATCCACAGTTATCTTGACCTGGCACCAGGATCCCTTCGTTTCAAATGCTCAGTGCACTTGGGTGTCTGAAGAGGAAACAAGAAGGTCTTTCGTGTTAGCTTGCCTATGTTCCACCACTCCTCTGAGCTTACACTTCGTCAGTGTAGATGAACCACATTCTTGGCTATGACAGAGAAGTGTCTGCGTTCTTGACTACCTCACTCTGGTTACAGTTACTAACACTCCCTAAGCCAGAAAATGAAAGAGGTTATGGTTTCCTCTGCCAAATAGGAAAACAGCCCTTCCTCCAGGGTACCTCAGTGTGCCTGTCACCATCTGCTCTCCACTGTGAGGACAGAGCCCAGGTCATGAGAAGTTCACTGCTGGGATGGATGGTCCCAACTGGGTGAAACAGGAGGAAGCTGAAGATCTTGCTTTTACCTGCTGCTCACAGGACATGGCTATTGGTGCCAGATTAGTGCCAAAGTGCTAAGCTTGTACAGGATGGTCAGACATGTTTCTGAGTTAAGCGTCTACAAGCAGACTTTTGCTGGGTCAGTTCCCATGAGTAAGGCTGTACCTGAAGGCCTGAACCTTTGAGCTGGGGAATCTGCCTGGGGTGGGATGCAGGCAGTGTATACCCTGTAGTGTTAGCGCAGGACAACTTGTAGAAGATGTCTATTGATTTTTACAAGCAGGTTTCATCTCCCTTCCCCCAGCAGCTTTACAAGTCTATAGTGCAAGTATATGCTACTCCATATGCTATCAATTACAGTCCTGACTGGAAGCTGCTTTCCATCTTGAAATCTCTGAATGTATGAAAAAGAGGAATCCTGGAACGAAGTACATTACAGACCTTGGAGAAGGCTTTTGTCCTTCCTTTCTGGGTGGTGGATCAGTGAGAGATTTGTAGACTTTGGACGTTTTCATTTTTGCCTTTTAGACCCTATCAATTTAGGCTTAATCCTGATCCTTTTAAAATCAATGGCAAAGTTCCCACTGACTTCAAAAGAGATGGTCTGAGCTCTCAAATACTTTGAAGAACAAATATTTTAAACAAACAAACCAAAGATGGATAAGAATTGAATTTTTTTTCTCTATTAAGCAGGCAACTTATTTTCTCCAAATGTAAATGTTACCTGGAGAGCCAAGCAGTGATGTGTTTTTTATTATTTCTTTAGGAGGCTACAGAACCCAAAGTATATTCTATACATACTTCTTCATTTAGGAGTCAAACACAGCTATGTAAAGTGAGCAGCTTGTTTACAGTATGCCCTTATGTCTTGCTGTCAAATTAGTGGCAAATCAGGACTGTAGTAAACAGAGGTCAAAGATCAAACCCACAATTTCACATAAAATTCCAGACCATGTACACAAAATTCAAAATGCAAAATCTTCAAATCACAAGACCATCAACTGCTCTTAAAACTAATCAAAAGCAGGAGAAGGACTGGAGGAAATGAAATTTAAACATTATTTTAATCCGAATTTTAGTGGAACAGTTACGTCATGGATGTCTTTTAAACCATGACAGGTGACTCCATGCTACTTATTCTCACTTTCCATAAAACAAGGCACATCTCAGTCGCTATTAATACATGCCATTTGGCTTCTTTTTCTCCAATTTTAAATAAAGATAAAATAAATTACAGGAGAAGTGTTACCACCTAAGACTTTACAGTGGTTCTGTTTCTGTTAAAGCCCACGGTAGTTTTGCATCACTCCTTTTTAGTGCAGTGATTCTCTGTGTTTGGAACAGGGAATGGTTAAGATGCTATTTGTTCCATCTTTTGCTAGAATAAGTGTGTTTGAACACAGTCAGGTCCCTTGGCTGATGGTCTCTTCCTATCTGGAGGCTAGTGCCCACAAAAGTGTCTCGCAAGAGATCAAGGACCATGCCAGTCCCATATGTGTGCATTAGTCTAATCCCCAGTCTGAAGTGGTCTGGGAGGAATGCAGTTTCCGAACTCAACTAAGGGAACACAAGAATCCAGACTCCTTGAAATGGAAACGTACTTGTTTAATGAAGATTTGGTTACTGAATGCCACCAGATGTCAGCATACACTATACGATTAAAAGCAAGTGTCTAAGACCTCTGAGAAGTGAGCAGTGATAAAACTGCCTTCTGTCTTATGGAAATGATGTACTGGATCAGCTGAGCTGTGGGAAAAATTATGGCAGGGATTAGCTGGAAGAAATTGCCTGTGAGGTTTTGCTCAAATACCCGCTCAATCCTTCCATCCTTGGGGGGTGTCCATCTGCCTTCCACTCACCCCTTCTCCCCAACTCACAGGCCTGTGAGAGACCTGGATCAGCCCTGTTCCCAGTCTACACCTCCCTGGCGTTTCCCAGCACAGGTCCAACGACTTCCTGGGGATCCAGAGACCTGCTTTTCATATACACAGTTAGGGAAGATACACCTCCACCCCAAATACCGCATCAGAATCTGCTCTGGCTATGTAGGAACATGAGAACTCTCCAAAGAGGTTGGCACAGAAAGTAATGACTTAGGGGAAAAAAATTGCAAGCAGCAGGAAAATTGTGGTGTGATTTTTGTTTTTCCTGATGTGCTCTTTCCCTCTCTGGTAGATGCCAGAAAGCCAGAGTTGTCCTTTGATCACCCAGTTTAACACCTGCTCAAAACAAGTTTTAGACTATAATCTCCATACGTGAGGGCTCTACTTTCTCCTACCAAAACCAATGACATAGCTCTGTAAAGGCAAACCTTTGGGAACCTTCAGCCAGGCTTCTTCTCTGCCTTTTATTACCTGCCTTGTGGCAGGACCTACAATACCAAACCAACCCAGTCTATATCCTGTTGGCTTGATGATTTAAGTTGTGTACACACATGCATACATTGTACTTTTTCCTCTCTCTCCAGTCACACACACCTTTTAAAACAGCTAAAGCACAAGTCTTTGCAGTGTAGCCCTGGCCTGATGGGCCCTTTCAAAACTGTTTTTCTTAATAAACAATTACAGAGCTGAAAATGTCGTTCTGCCACTGTAAATTTTGACGTAAATCAGCCATTGTCTACAAACATCTCAAGAAGTCAGAGAACATCGATCTGTCAGAAATCACAAGTCTGAATAAGATAGCCAGAACCCAAGGGACTGCTGAGCAATGTGGTGTTCCTTTGGAGCTGGGAGTCAGAATGCCGTAGAGCTGAGTTTTCCAGCACATGTCCTTTTTCTCCTTCTTGGAGATGTAATTTAGTTTTGAGGATTTTGATGCACTTGGCTGACTTTCCGGGTGTACAGCAGCTTTGGTTGAAGGTCCAGTACAATAGCTCCAAGTGCACTGGCATCCCTCCAGACTTTGCAGACGTGGCTACTGTGCTGCAGCAGATAAATTTTGCTGGAGGCGTGTGCTGCTGTCATCATGCACCAGCACAGCAGATCTGATGCTTTGGGGCAGCTTCAGAGGTTGCATGTTCATAGAGAAGACACAGAAGTCACAGTGATTCTGGACACTATCAACACTGTTGCCTATGTGCTATTCACCAGCTTCGCTCCTGCTCCGTCAGTCTGGTGCATCCCAGGAGCATCAGATGTCCATACCAGAAGCACATCTATGCCAACCATCTGTGCAGCAAGATCCCTGCACATGTGTATGCAGTAACATCACAGAAACTCAAGAAGGGCAAAAGATCCATCAGGTCTTGTCAATCTCATCCTTAGCATGAGTTGGAATGATCTGAAGATGGCTCTGCCCGCATCAACTGAATTTCACCTAAAGAAGGGCATGTCCTGCCCGTGTCATGTTGGCAGCCTGGCAGTAAGGTGAGCAGACAAGTAGTGATGAGATTGCCTGGGGAGTGCCTGTTTAACCTGTGTCGAGCTATGGTTTGGGGAATTCCCCCATTTGAAGGGGATAAGGAAGGCACCTCAAATCAGTGGATTTGTGTGCCTGTGTGCCTTTGAAGATCTGACCTGTGCCTCAGAAACCTTAGTCCACTGAATAGCGCATTGACTGCAGAGAAAGGAAACTGCGTATTATAAAATCTGTATTCCAAAACCACAGTGAAACCAGCCCTGGAGCCCTGGAGATACACAGCCTTAACAACACTCACATATGGTGGCAGTGAACTGAAACAGAGTATGATAAGGTCTGATCTGGATTGGATCTGTTTGAAAAAATAAGTGATTTAAAAATAAAAATTACGGTATTTTGGTAAATCCATAAAATCCTTGCAATATTAAACATAAAAACTAAAAAAACCTGAGGCAAACTCCAGGATAACTGAACCGAGAGCACACTGGTTCCTTCCCTCCAAGAAATAAATTGTTAACATGAATATTACATATGTCTGTGTGTGTGTCAGCGTGCTGGGAGCAGGGGAAGAGCTCAAACATGTTTAATAACCAGGCAATTGATATCGCAAAGCTTGTACGTACACAATACTGCTTGTTAAAATATTTTGAGAATTGGAAACAAGCTTTCTTCACATTACAAAAGACAAAATCTTTTTATGCCTTTGCGTTTTAAATGAAGATTCCGTAGGTTTATTTCCTTAGAAGTTCTGTTTTCATAAATGTACCATTTTGCCTTCTAAGGACAGATAAGATATCCTCATTATAAACTAGCTTTTATAAATGCCGGAGATCAAAGTCCAATTTTTTTTCATTAACTACAGCAATACTCACTGTAGTGTTTCGGAAACACAGCTTTCCCCCTCATAAAACCATCCAAGCAAGCAAAACCTCTACAGATCCTCTGAGATGGGGATAAATTTTGGGGATTATTTGGACAGCATAACAGTAAATAATAATAAATAAAGAACATGGTGATAGACTCCCTTCACAGAGGACATCTTCACTGAAATGTACTGACACAGATGTTTCCTGAAAGTCTGAGTAGAGATCCCTGAAGCCTTTGCTTCAGAAGTGCAGATGTTTGCTTTGGTGAAGAACACTGTCACGGTATAAGTGTACAGGATTTTGCAGGGGTATCTCTTGGGTAGGGTATTACTATTACATTTTTTCAGACAAATTACATATTTTAAGTTCCTCACTTAAGAAGCAGCCAGCTTCAACAGTGGAGAAAATACATGTTTTGCCTGTGATTCGCAGTTTTTCTAGACATAGACAGTTTTGCTAGGAACAATTCATATAAGAATCACCTCTACTGGGGATGCTCCAGAAGTTTTAACTTCCTTTGGGGAAAGTATTTGCTTTCTTGCTAGAAATATTGTTCCTTATTTAGAATCTGTAGAACATTCCTTCCTATATTTTTTTATGTATTTTTACCGTATTATAATAATTTTAAGATTAATAATTTCTTTTTTTACTTTGGACTGCGTGACAGTGTCCACTTTTCAACTTAGACATGAGGAACTGATCTTTCTTCTGAAAATACCTTTTTTATTATTAGAAAGCCATTTGCAATACAGAGTTCACAGACTGTTTATGATAGTTTTGAACATGATGGAAAGAAAAAAAGATCAGTATAAATTGAAATCAAGCTATACCAGGCAAGGAAACATGTTATATAAGGAAAAGATTTACAGGTTTTCAATCAAGATTGGCTTATGTGTGCAACACATGGAGATGTTTCAGTTTAGTCATTGCGGATCCTCCAGCTCCTCATCCCGCTTTGCACATGTGGAATAAATGGATTCCACTCAAATCACAGGTCTGCAAGGTTTTCTTTTGCCCTGTAATATACTCTCCTAAGTGGAATAGGTTTTGTGGGTTTCTCCTAAAGGTCTGTGATCAAATCCCAGATGCACGTGTGGGTGTGGAGAGCCCATTTTCAGTCCATAGCAGAACAGGTTTTTTCAACTATTAACAGAGTTTCATGCAGAAACCTACTGTTTATAAATCGGATGCAGGAATTTCTTTTATTTATATAAGCCCAGTTTAGAGTGTGCACAGATATCTTCGCTTATTGCCATGGTTATATAGATAAGATTTGTATCCACTGGTTTGCTCAGGACATGCGTAACTGAAACGTATGATAGAAACTGTGGAGATTGTCTTTATAAATAGATGAGATACAGACAGAAACCGTAAGCCAGGGCCGATTTTAGGTCTTTGACATTTCGAGGTTTTATTTTTTCCCTTTTTCCTAGAGGGTGATTTAGATTCTCTGTGAGAAATGGTATTTAGGAGTTGGAAGCATAGAAGTTTCCCTTAACTTTTTACATTGGATGCAATCTGTGTTTGCCGTTTCTGTAAAGTCTTGTCTTGCTCCCCTGTTATTTCTATTTTTGTGTTGTTATCCTTCAGGATGAATCTTTTGTATGTGTACATCCTTCCTTTTCTCCTCTGTCCTGGGATATGAGAACGGCTAAGTAGGTGTTATACCATTAAATCTGTAGTGGACTTCTGTGATCGTGTTTATTCAACCGGTACCACTCCTGAGTTTGCTACTTTTGAAAATCTCAATGTAGACAAAGACTACTAAAAAGAAGAAGAAAAGAAATATTGCGATGGCTTGATAAAAGCTTTGGGAGCTGAGAAATCCCAATGGACAGGCAGGAACCACGCCAATGTCACAGTCTTTCCCAGTCCGGATTGGCATCCTGTCGCTGGTGACGGGGGAAAAGGGATTTGGGAAATCCTTTCTTTCAGCTTTCAGCTGGGATTGCTGCAAGGCAGCGTCTGCTACAGCCTGCAGGGAAGGCTGCCTGGCACGCTCCAGAGCTGCTCAGCGCAGGGGATGGGGATGGGGGCCTCCGACTGCCTTATGTATCACTGAATTTAATTTCCTACCATTAGCAGTCATAGCACTGATGAAGCTGCTTGGGAAAAGGGGGTTTTTTTCAGTGGTGGAGTTTTGTTGTCTTTTGTTTTGTTTTTAACTAAATGTAGTAAAAAGTGCAACTCAGCCCTAGGTTTCCAAGTGAACATTTAAAAATTGTCCAGGAAAGAATCTCAGAAAGACAAAAAAGAACAAAGAAAAGCAAATTCTAATTTGAAAAATTTCAATGGAAAGTATATTTGCCAGGCGCTTTAGCTTTTGTAGGTCACCCATGAGCCTCAGGTATGTCTTGCAAGTTTTTCCTGTGTGATACATCCGTGGTTTTAAATGGCACATTGCAAGTATCAGGCTTTTGTAATAAATTAGTTCAGTATCAGTAGCTCTATTTTATGTTATCTGAAGATGTGAATACAGATTCCTCCAATCCCCATATTTTCAACACAGAAAGGTGTATTTGGTGTCTGCTATTGTTAACACTTGCATTCTGGTAGCACCTACAACTCTCCAGTACAGACTAACACTCCACTGATCAAACATGGCAAAATGATAGTTTTTTCCCCTAATAATGATTTTCACTTGGAGACCAACAGCAACTTCTATTTGCTGTGTGTGGTTTGATTCAATGTCCCCAGGTACTGAGAGCAGATACTCTAACTCATGTTAGATCTCTGCGTGCAGCCACGTCATAAGCAGTTTGTTGAAATCAGGATTCCCCATGTGTAGCATACTGTCTGGTGGTGTATGCTTATTTTCCAGCACATGCTGGTGCTGCTGAACTGTCAGAGAAATTCCTTCCTTTGCAAATGTAGTGTTATCTTTGAAGTGTAAGCTGCTTCTCAATAAAATTGTGTGTGATACTAACCACGAGGGGAAAACTACACAAGAATTTAAAAGGAGGTGTTTTTAAATTAAGTAAAGAGAAAGCTCCTCTAGGGATGGCTCAAGTGTTGTATACCTGCAAGGCCTAAGCTCTCACCCACAGTTTATGCTTCCTGTTTACCCAGTGGAGAATAATGAAAGACAAAGACTTTCAAGTGGTTAGACATTTCATAGGCTTTTTGGGTACTTCATATATCAATGCTGTACGGGTTCCTAGCTTTGTACATCTCCTATTGAAAATCTTATCACTTTGAGGTTCATCCAGACACTGAAGGTTCTGAAATCACTGCTTTCCACAGGACCTTTACTGTTGCAATACAGAGTTAGGAGAATGGGCTGATGTAGTTGCCAAGACACTCTCCATAATACTTGAAAAGACATAGCAGTCTTTGGTGACTGGAGAAAAGGGAAATATTGCAGCCATTTTTAAAAGGAGTGGAAAGGAGATCCCTGGGAAATACCAACCTGTCAGCCTCACCTCTGTGCCTGGAAAGGTCATTGAAGAGATCCTCTGAGAAGATATGCTAAGACACGTGGGGCACAGGGAGGTGAATCATGACAGCCAGCATGACTTCACCAAGGGCAAGTCCTGCCTGACAAACCTAGTGACCTTCTGTGATGCAGTGATTACATCAGTGGACAAGGGAAGAGCTATAAATGTCATCTGTCTAGACTTCTGTAAAGCCTTTGACATTGTCCACCACAACATTCCTCTCTCTAAACTGGAGAGATGAGGGCTCAGTGGGTGAGGAACTGGTTGAATGGTTGTATCCAGAAGGTAGGTAGTGGTAAACAGCTCGATGTCCATATAGAGATCAGTGACAAGTGGTATCCTTCAGGTGTCCATACTGGGACCAGCACAGTTTAACATCTTCGTCAATGACACAGGCAGTGGAATTGAGTGAACTCTCAGCAAGTTTGCAGGTGACACCAAGCTGAGTGGTGCAGTTGACACACCTGAGGGATGGAATGCCATCTGGAGGGACCTGGACAAGCTGGAGAAGTGGGCCTGTGTGAACCTCATGAGGTTCAACAAGGCCAAGTGAAAGGTCCTGCCCATGGATTGGGACACCCCCCAGTATCAATACATGCTAGGGGATGAAGGTTCCTTCCAATCCAAACTGCTCTGTGATTCTGTGATTCTATGTTTATGAAGCAAGCCCAAGGACTGTGCTGTGCCAGAGGAGGGCCCTCTGTCCAAAGTGGTCTTCCTTCCAACTCAGATGTTAAGGACTGTCTCCAATATACCATGTTTCAATGTTCGATATTTCTCAGTTCCAAAGGCAATCCAGATTTCTTCTGTTCATCTCTCAATTCTCTAAAATTCATCCTGGAACAAAAGTTGGTCTTAAGAGATGTGACTGGTCCTGAGGTTTCATAGATGATTTACAGCAGTCTAATGAGGAAGAGATTTTCCTTCCCTCCAGATCTCTCTTGCCCTGGCCCCAGTTGCACACTCCTTCCCCCCCTCTCTTTTCAGCTGTTGCCATTCTGCAGCCCTCTGAAAAATCAGAAACAGGAGCCAAGCTGGATGAAGATTTTTCTTGTCTTTTTCTTTTTCCCTTTCCCCCCCTCCATGTTAGTTTTACAGCTTTTTCTGCTTACAGTCACCCTTATCTTGATATAAAAATCTCCTACTTCACCCTATAAAATATGCACACACTACAGTGTGTAAAAATAACATTACTTCAAGTTTGCTTAAGAATCTGGTGTGAAAGTCCCACGACCATCACCCTTCACAAAGCCCTGTGTGGAGTGATGCAATGCGTATGCAGGGTGACTGAAGATATATGAGCAGAGAACTGAATGCTTTAGCATGACCTGGGAATAATTAACCTAATCTGAAATACAGCCGGCTATCCTCGGTATTTAACTTTCCCTTATATACAATTAAACCATAGACTCACATTTAAATTTTAAGTTAACAGTTCTTGGGGTGCTACTTTTTCTTTCTTCAGAGCTGCAGAGTGGCAGGGACCCAGTGAACCCTTACTTTTTGGAGCAACAGAATTTTAAATGGTGGAGATACAAAGCCTGTGCAATGTTTTGCCATATTTATCCTTGCCTAGAAGCACTGACTGCCCATTCAGCCACAGATATGAGTATACACAGCCTGTTAACTGTCACTTTCTTATTCTGATCTTGGTCACAGCCTGATGAAGTTATTAGGAGGAGAGATTTTTCTTGTTTTGAGACTGTTTAAAAAAAAAAAAGGCAAGCATGATCTAGTTCTCTGAAAGCCATTTAAAAAGAAAAAAAGGAAAGAAAAAAAATAAAAAAATAAAAAAAAAAGCTTGCTGGCCCTTATAGCCAGCAAGCAAAACTACGCAGCATGCCTGCACCATGCCATTGGAATGATGCTGAGGGCTGGGTCTCAGCCCTGCCCTGGCTGCAGCACCTGCGGCATGTGGCTGAGTCACCCGCTGCCCAAGGAGCTCTGATGGGAGCAGGATCAGCCCACTCCACTGATGCTCAGCCTCCCAACAGCTGTCTCACAGGCCTTGTTTATGACAGGAAATTACACTGTGGTGGCCATCAGGAGGCTCGAGCAGCATGTTCTAACATGATGTAATTTCCCAGTGTGAACCATCCCACTGGTGTCTCTTTCCAGTTGCGAAGCCAGCTAACAGCATTCATATCGGGCTCAGCTGCTAGCCTTGCAAAAGCATCCAAAGATGCCAGTGCAAGGAAGGTGCAAACTCTTCTCTCAGGAGCTTCAAATCCAATTTAATGCAACTGTAACAAGCCCCGGTCACAGCTATTCTCCATGTACAGAGATGCATCAGCTTAATCTTGGCAACTTCAGATAGATTCTATTAAGGCAGCTGTAACTGCTGTCGTCCTCTCTGTTGGCACCAAAGGGTAAGTGGGGACGTGAGCATCCCCATCCCTTCATGTCCAAATCATCCTGGGTGACAGTTAAAATTGCTAGCCTGAGCCAGTGCTGGCATCAGGCTACGAAGCCACCTGCATCCCCATGAGCGAGTTATGAGGATGAAGAATATGGACACATCAACACCGCTGGATCCTGAATAGGACATCTGTCCATGCTGAGGAGTAGAAAGTTGTGCTAGGTACCCCCAGGGGTGAGCAGAGCAAGGGAGAGCAGAGATCTCAGCAGCAATATCCACTTCCGTAGTGCGGCACAGTGTCACAGCTCTGAGTTACTTTATGATTTATAAGGTGTACCCCAACAAATACCGATATTCCTTCTGGCTCTCTAGCCAGTCACTGGTACTTAATGATTTCCTACAGGCAAAAGCAGATACTTCAAAATCGCAAAGTCTCAGCTTCACATACAATTCAGCATTTACACTTGACAAAAATTCAGTATGACGCAGTGACGGACAGAGAAAAAGAGTCAGGACAGCACAGACGGAAAGGAACGCTGAAAATTCCTTCCATGTACTCAGCCTCCTGCCACATGGATGAACTTTTCAGGAGGAAACATTGTGGCAATAATATGATAGTGGTAATAATACTTTATAGTGGTGTGGTGCAAGGGCCAAAGCAAGTGCTGACCTCACCCTGCCAGCAAGGGGACCAAGGGGTTATCTGATCTGTTTGGTCTCACTCACGACATTTTTCCGTACATAAAACTCCATTGTTGCAAGACTGCAACTGATTTATGCAAGAGTAAATAAAAGCAGAAGCTGTTGTAATTCCTTTCTCCTCAAAAGACAGAGAAGAATCTAGAATTAAGAGCCTGGTTTAGGACGTTGTTCTCTTTCCTAGCTAATTGATAGGAAACCAACATTTTCTGTCAGAACAATATCACAGTAGTATGGCAATAAACATTTGCAGAACTGCAACTTTTCATAATCTGCTTCCAAGATAGGTGGGTTGCTGAACACATCCTCAGCACATAAGAGATTAATTTATCCTTCTTTTTCTTTAAGAGTTGGCAAGCAAAGGCACAACAGCCCGAAGTGCTGTATCTCTAGAGACAACGTGGTCTTCAACTGCAACCATGATCTCAGCTGAAGAATTTAGGAAATCTAAACCCCAGAGCAACTGATATGCTCTGCTTGACTCCCGCACTTGGATTTCTCACGTTTTGCAGCTAGGAGGGGCAATATATTTGTTTATGGTGGAAACACAGAAAGCCTGGGCATACAAAAGAATGCTGTAAGAAGAAAGGCTGGTGTTTGCTTTGCAGTGCTACCCTACCCACAACTGCAAGCAAAACATATTCCCTTTACATGTCACGTGAATCCACAGTGTCTCTTTGCTAGGCTATGTGCATCACTACAGTGTTGTGGTCGTTGCTCACTGTCCTCAGCTACACCCCTGCAATGTTCACTGGTACAGAGGAAAGCACAACCATAGGTGCAGGTGCTCCTGTCACCTGCCACGCTAGTGCACAGGACTGTGGCATGCTGGCAGCAAACATGGGAGCCACAGGTGATGTTCCCTCTTCCAAAGGCACTTTGATACTTCAGAGCTGACAGCAGTGATTTCTTTCTTCAGCTGCCATCAGCAGGACAGAAGGTAAATACAGAGTGAAAATCACCCATCTGCAAAATCCTAAGTGTTTGAATTACTTTCAAACACCTCTACACAGGAATAAGTTTCCCCTGCAAATAGTATCTCTCTTCAGACAGCAAATCCTGGTTTAACCTGTCACTTCTCACCTCACAATTCATCCAGTCATGCTGTCAAGAACCTGGTTTTCTCTGGATGGCAGTTGATAGCCTTTACAGGACAGATAATGTAACCAAGCTCAGAGAAATTAATAGAAGGTTAAATATTGTCTTTATTTTGCCATTACAGCATAATGACAAGAAGAAAGAAGTGTCATTTGTTGCTGAGTGGTTGGATTTAATACTGAGATTGTTTGGGCTTTTGATGAAAGCTTTTATTTTAACCAATTGTCACACTTGGAAGAGTGGGCATTACTTACTGAGTGGGTCTAAGTGGCATATTAATATTGAGATCTTTAGCTTATTTGCAGAATTTTTACCAGCTTCTTAAAGCTTACAAGGGAGACAGCAGCAGCTCATGTGTCCTCCTGTGTAAAACTACTGATCTCAAAATTTGTTTGTGTGCCTGCAGAGAGATCATTAAAGCTGCATGATGCTGGAAGCTGTGGTGCCCAGGAACAGCCCGCACGCTGACGACAGCAAGAGCTGGCTCTGAGTTAAAACAGTGATTTTGTATTTATTTTATTTTATTGCTTACTCATTTACTAAGAGGGAGAACATTTGTCACTTGTTCAGTTTTTCCAGCACTGCACCATCTCCCTTTCTCTCTTTCTCCATGGTCTTCAGCTGATTTGTGTAGGACATACAGGCTCTCTCCTACACCCACTTAAGTCCCAAGGTCCCTGAAATGCCCATGCCCTTTATAGCCACTAGAATGCACTGGGCTTTAAACTGCAGCAGATGCAGAGCCCCACCACACAAAGTAGGGGAGAAGGGTCACCCATTGCCCCAGGGAACAGAGGAAGGTGTAGACAGTGCATCCTGCTTGTGGAGAAATCCTCCTGTGTTACCCCCTGGGGAACTAATCCACCCTGCTGACCAGAGGAGCCCCGTTAGTGACAACTGCTTGAAAGCCAAGTCAGCTTTGCTCTGTGTAAGTTAAGGGCATGTAAAATATTGGCACTGTAAACAGGCTGAGGGAGCCGAGATCATTAAAACCATTACAACAAAGCTTCATCCCCACAGGGCTGTGAGCAGCAAAGATGAGTGAGAGCACCAGCTCCTGCCTCCTCGCTGTGCAGGCAGAGAGCAGGCAGTCCCTTTCCCTTCCCCGTCCCGTGGCAGATCTTTCCAGATGTCGCTGCCCACACTGCCTTCCACACCAGCGTCCTCCTGGCCTGTTGCTCTTTTTCGACCCTGTGCTGGGTTTGTGGCAGAATAACCCATCACAGAGATGTCGTTCAGCAAAGACTTCTTGTGCTGGCCACCATGCCCCCCCACCAGGAAGCAAAATCTGTCTCTAGTAACAAACCTCGTGTGCACACAGAGCCACAGAAAGGGCCGTTTTCTCACTGATGAATTCCCACCGCTTTCTCAGGGACCCTTGGTATTCTCCGTGATGGGACCCTGTACACTTACGGCTTTACATTGTTTCATTTCCTGCTAGCTTCTCACTAACAGCCTGCTTTGATTTAACTCCATGTGGCCAGGCAGGATATTATCAGCCGGGAAAATTGAGAGGCTCTTGATATTGGTGTGCTCATATTTATGAAGAAAACAAAAGGCATATATTTTTCCTTATTCTTTCCTCCTGGGGTTTCCAAATACACCTTAACTTAGAGCAGTATTGCAGTAGGGAAGGGTCCCCGCCAGCCTATTGCCCCCTCCTTGTCTTTTAGGAAATGGAAAAGAGAGAAATTCTGTGATACTTTGTTTGGGTGAGGAGTGCCCATTCACTACCTGACACTCCCAATGCCCTCAGGATTCATGAAAATTAAATTGCAATTTTGAATCCTTTCTGCTTCAAAAATTGCCTTATTTTTAGAAAGAGACATTCCTGCATTTATTTTGTCTTTGTGTGATAGATTTTTCCCCTCCCAAGTCTAGGATTTGCACTCGCCTTTATTGAATTTCACCTAATTGCTTTCAGACCATTTCTTAAATTTATCAAGATCATTTTAAATTCTTTTCCTGGCCCCCAAAGAGCCTGCCAGCATGGTGTCATGTGTGAATTTCACAAGCGTGTTGGCTCTTCCATCATTCAAGTCATTCATCAAAATACAGCATGGTACCAAGTCCAGGACAGATTCCTATGAAACCTCATGCATGCAGCTATTCCTGTTTGTCAGCAAATTCTTGAGAACTACTTTTTGAGTAATTTTTTAATTACATTTTCCAAGTATTTGTGCATCTTCCCCATGGCTGTTTCTGCTAGACCATACAAGATTCTGCATGAGAATATCATATAGAAAAATGTTAAAAATCTTGCTAAAGTAGAGATACACCACATCTACTTCTCCCTTTCCATGATGTCCATTTCTCTTCAAAGAGGGAAAACAGATTACTTTACCATGATCTGTTCTTGTCTATTCCATGTTTCTCTTTCTTGCCATATTTTTTCCATCCAGGCCCTCCTAAATAAATACATTTCTTTGAATATCTTTAAATTATCACAAATCTAAGTTACAACTTTTCAGACCCTTTCTGCACCCCTCACCGCTTTTAAAGGCAGGTATTTTTATCTCTCTTAACCCTGTGGTATTGCCACAATTCGAAGTCAGCTGCTTCCGGTTAGAGATTGCTTTTGGTAATTCTTTGGATCTCCAAATTTTATTAAGTTCTCCTGCATGAAACATCCAACCTGCCACAATAAACTTTGTACATATCCCCCCCGCTTTGTCTGTCTCCTGGTTGCTATTAATTACATTGTGCTTGAAACTTCTTATCTGCCCGCCTTTCTGGTAGGATTTCTTTACCTTCTATAACAACTCTATTCACTGAAACCTTTGTGGTTTGGTTGGAATTTTTTGCAACTCTTGCCATTGGCTTTGGAGCCTTTAAATCTTTGCATAGCTACTACCTCATTCTTATGTTGTAGTTTCTATTCAGCTTAAGAACATGCTCTTGTTTACCCTGTTTGGATTTTCGGATGAAGAGGAGCACTTGAATGAACTTCTCCTAAAAGTAAGAAGGTCCAGTGACCCCAACAAAAAAATTCAGCTGAACGTGGGGAGGGTAAAGCTCTGAAGAATGGTCTGAAAACACCCACAAGTGAACCTGTGTGCAGGTGTTTGAACAGGGAGGGCAAAGTATTGGGACAAGAACAACACATTGGCAGGCCCAGTGATGCCTTTTAAAAGTGAAGCTGCACTTTAGGTTTCCTCCAGTGACCAGGCAGATGTGCAGGAGGCTCCAAGCATTTCCACCTGCATTTTTTTTTTCCCATTGCCCTCATGAGGAAAATGAAAAACTTCGGCTGGATCAGGGAATTGATCCGTTAGAAACAAGAGCATATTTTAGCAGAGTCTTTTTATTTTTCACTGCTCTGGTTCAGAACAAAACTACACAAAACTGTGAGCCACAGCAGGAGTGTATCTGGAGGCAGGGAACTGCAGGAGCCTCTTAAATCCACTCCCTGGTGGGGACAGGTTTTCCACAGGCTGGTTTTTAAGGGGAGACCAACTTGCAAATCTGAAAGTGCCAGTGAAATTCCATGCAGAGCAGAACTGGTCAGGAATTTCTGCTTTAGTTATTTTTCCCCACAAAAAAATTTACATTGCAACTTTTGGCAGGAACAGTGCAATGGCCAGAAAATTTCTTTTTTTAATGTTTTGTAAATAATTGAAATAGGATAGTTCAAGGGGTTTTGGTTCAAAGCCAGCTTTTTTCAATTTTAAGTTAATTTATAATTTTAAATACATGATACCAACATCAGAGCTATTTCTAGATTATTACCCAGGCTGTGCAGATGAAGGGGACTCTCTGAATTAATGGCTACTCCCCGAAAAAAAAAGAAGTGCAGTGACTTCAGGATGAAATTTCCATCTTCTCCTTCCTTTCTCAGACACTAAATATTTATCCTTTTTGGATGAGGAAATGTAGGACAGGTAGGAGTGATTGCTGTGGGCCACAAAATGAGCCAGGGTGAGCTGGATCCGAATTCAGGAGCTAAACCTGACTTCTCTGGGATGCACCCTAATGAAGTGGGAAACTTTCTTCTATTCAGAGATTTCGAGATGAACAGTAATAAAAACTTTAACTTCAGGCAAGGATGCCTAAACTTGACGCAGCAAGTAAGTGGACTCAAGTGGAATTGATCAGCTGAGGTGGCTGAACCGTTGATCAGCGATTTACCCTTGTAAAAAAGTGGATTGCAAAACCACCGCACAGCTATTCTCGCTAACAACATGCTAGATAGAGATAGTGAAGCTTTGCATATGTTCTAAGTAGCATCAGATAGCTCAATTAACTCCCGAGATATGTGCCAGAGCAGTGATGGCAGGGTTTGGCCCTGAAGGAATGTGATGACTTTTAAGATGTATAAAAGTCAAACGAGTTGTTGGTAGTGAAAATATCTTCCCAAGATGTAATCATGGAAAATTCCTTTCAAGAGCTGGTGTTTAGACCTCAGAAAATGCACAGCAAATTGCATTGTGATTTATTTGTCAGTGTCTTTATAGGTTGGGCGTTACTTTACCCCACAGCTGGAGTCAATTTTTAATATTTAAAAGTGGAAAGAAAGCAAAACCTAAACACATACAGATCTGTCTGTTTTAGATTGTACTTTTCCCAAACATTACTGTTTAGAACTGAACCCTGAATAGATTTCTGCAGAGGCCAGCTGGCAACACAGAATCAAAATAACTGAGACTGGGTAGACAATATAGAAAGACCTCCTAAACTGCAGCTAGCTGATCTGGTATTCAGAGTGACTCCAGATACAAATCTAATCTTTCCCTTCTTCTGATAAAGGACATTAGGTTCCTTTTTTGGTTGTTGCCATTTTTTGCTCACTCTTTATGTCTTTCTCTTTTCTTGCCTTTCTTTCTTTCTCTCACTCTTCCACAGCAAAGCACTGTACTGAGTAGGTGTGGTACAGTGTCTTCTTTAAATACAGTAGTTGCTGGTTACCATGAGAGCCTGCTGAAGAAACAGATAAATAGAGTGAGGTGGCAACGGTGATTTACATCACTCTTGAATCACACACATTTGGAGTAATTAATGGAGAAATAGATGACAAAGAAGCTTTCCGGTGCCCATCAGCTTTTACTTGGTTAGCCAGGAGAGGCTAACAGAATAACAGCTGGAATCAGAAACAGATCCTGTTTCAAAGCCCATGCTGTACCTACACTAGAAAATTCAGTCTCCCATGCTCAAGCTTTGCCCAGTTTGCTGCGACATCAAATGAACTGACAGGCCAGTGCTTAAAACACAGCTCTGAGGACCAGCATTTGGGAATTTTATTGTCTGTTCTGCCAACAACATGCCAGGTGATTTCAAAGCTTAGACACAAAAGCATGTTACCATCATATGCAGATAATTACACAAGGGCTAAGCCCTAGTAACTGTCTGTACATGTGTTTATAACCTCTAAGTCTGCCACTAGAGGCTAGGTAACAACTTAACTTTGTCCACAGAGAAAGACAGTGAAGTTGGATCTGCCGTGGGCTGAGAGCAGGAACACAGACACAGCTTGGCTGATGCACAGTGAGTGGTTAAGCCACCCTTACTGGCTTCTGTGTCTAAGTGTTGGGAAAATCACTTTGCTTTTTAATATCTCAACTACAAACCACGATAATGTTGCCTGACTCACAAATTGTTGCTTTAGACCTAGGTAAGGTCTCAGAGATTCTTAGGCAGAAGGGAGCAACGGAAATGTTTTAGTTGCTGTGTTATTATGATGGATCCACCATACAAAGGAACAAAAATCACTAAGACTGTTCCCAACCTTCCTTCTTTTTCTTAGAGAGAGGTAACTGTGGAAGAGTTGTTGTGCCAACTGCCAGCAGCTTCCAGCTTCTCAGAGCCTCTCTGTGTTATTGTAGAGTACACATGGAAACAGGACCATGTTGGCATGGCATATCAGACTTCATGCACAATTTCTGTCTCCAAGTTGCTGGTGAGTGGCCCTGGCACCCCTGCAGAGAGCCATGGATATGTTTACCAACAAAAGGGCTCTATAATATACAACATATGGAGATAGGAAAAACAACTCTAATTGGGAAAGGCACAATCCCATTTGGCAACATTGTTGTACCTCTTAATAGTATTTTATTTATTCTCTCTTCCCTACTGAGTCATGGTGGATGCCAAAAGCCAGGACCACCAAGCAAAGCTGGCTCCTTCCCAAAAATATGCCTTGCCTGAATGGATTTGCTCTGTGAAGGATTGCAGGGAGATGTTCTCCTTCAAAGATTTTTGTATGATTGGAAGGGATGTTGTGAGATAGGCAAAGAATGCTTCCAGCTGAGAAAGGCTTTAGCTTCCTGCCTGTCTAGTCCAGAGCAAGAAACTTTTTGGCTGTCTGTGAAGCTGCTGTCTGCAGACCACAAGACTCTTGGTTCAAACCTCAGCTGTGAAAATGTGCACAAAAGGAACGTTTATTCAACAGATGGGGGACATCGCTGTTTGAGGAAGGCAGCTAATTCAGTGTCTGTCTGGCAGCTGGCAGTTCTGGCAAGTCATACACTTTCTGAAAACATCGACCCTTGTGGCTTGCCCTCCTCATCATGAATTTTCAGGTTTCTTCTTTGAAGGTTAGCACAATTACAGAAGATTTCTATTATAAACCTTTCAGGATCAGACAGGACCCGCCTTGTTCTTAGGGGCATCTGGTCTGGACTGTCCAGGCTCCGTTATGATGGGTTTAGTTTACCTTCCAGACATCTGCGAGAGGTGAGAAAGGTAATACACATTGCTGTAATGGCTAACAGGAAACACCAGCAAGGAGGGCTCATTGCTTCCTATCTTAAACTATACGTGCATTCTTTGGAAAGGAGCATCTTGCTAGCTCTAGAGGCTACCCATAGCCACAGGAATCATGACAAGGAATTTTCCTAACAGAGTTATACTTCATGGGAAAATCTTTTGTTTCTACTCCTTCAATGTTTTCGTTTGAAAAATCTCTTGTTCATTCAAGCTTTCACCAAATCAAATGAGCACAACTGGATTCTGGTCAGGATACACAAAACCTGGGCCCCTCTCTCTGGGTCCTTGATACTGGGCCAGCCCAGCCAGCCAGGTCTGCCGTAGGCTCTTGGCAGTCGGGACTTCTGCTCATAGGCAGAGTAGCCCCAGCATTGAGGCCTCTGGCAGCTAGGTTCTGGTCTGCAGGGCTGTGGGAAGGATGCCGGGCAGCACGTCCTGAAACCGGAGACCCAATGACTCCAAAAAGTGAGAAGCTTGCAAGCTCTGGCTCTGACCAGGTCTTGGCTCTCTGTGTCAGGGCAGGGATGCTGGCAGCTCACAGAGCCTCAGGTGGAGCTGCCCGATTCCCAGCTGCAGAGCAAAGTCCTGGGAGGACTGAGACAAGCCCCTCACTTCTGACTATGGGGCAAGATAGGAGGATGAGACTTCTGCAGCTCCTGAAGAGAAACAGGAAACACAGAAAAAAAAGTTTTCAGGTCAGTTTGTCCCATGCCACTATTTTACAAACTTTTCTCAGACCAGAATGTCTTGTTTTGGACCATCTCTAGTGACACAACAAAACTTGCATCTTAAAGTGACTCGCAGTACTAAAATGAGGAATCCAGTCCAAACTAAAGAGGTCACCTAAAAGGCCATCCCCCTCCCTGGCATGCATGCAGTCTTTTTATCAACTGTATTTTAATCTTGCTTATGTGAATTACGTGCTCAGGTATGTGAACAGAAATGAATAGATTTGGACTAGATCTACCTTTTTGCAAGAATTGCCCGAATCTTAACAAAATACTGCAAAATTTTCACGTCCAAACAGGAATCCTCAAAATTAAGGAAATGAAAGAAAAACTTTTTGGTGTGCAATGTGAGCACAGGAGATGGAAAAGAGAAGTGTGTAACTTGATTAAAAATCAAGCCAGACACTGAAATACTAAGGGTCTATCTCTCTCAGGCCCCAAACCGTTTCATCCACAAGTGTGTATGAGCCAACTTTTTTATTATGTTCAAGCCCTTTTTCTCTCTGGGGCAAGGAAGACAGAGATGTAGAGTCTAGGAATGGAAGGATACTTGAAAATCATGCAGTTGGATCTCTGTCACACAGAAAATCTCAGGGGCTGACCTCTGCATCATATCTCAAACTTATTGCTGAACATGTCCATGTACTTGACCAACAGCAACACATCCCTAAATAAATTACTCAAATATTAAATACTCTTCAGTTGTAAAAATGTGTCTGCACCTACCTACCTGGTAAGATCTATTTCAAAAGCAGTGCAGCAAAGGAAAAGATTTAAGACAAGTTATCAAATTTCGCTAAAGATTCAGATATAACAATGTTCTCACCCAGCTGGGGGCCTGAGGAGGTTTGGCTTGGGTACATTTCTCTAGAAAAACCAGGTGTGTGTTTGCATATTCCCAGGACTGAGTACAGTACAGAACACCATAGCCTTGCCCCTGATTTCTCTATTCAGCATCACTTGAATGTGATGATCTTGCTGCGGTCACCACGATACCTTAGCTTTAGCCATGGACTTGCCCCAGTGACGAGGCTTTAAGCTGAACAGGACAGTCCCAGAAAATCCTTTCCTTATTCTTATGGTTAAATCTCAGTCCCCAGGGTTGCATGTGTTTACAAGGAGAGGGAATTTCCCTTCAACCCACTCTAAGCAAAGCACTTCTTCACAACCCTGAGGAGGTAGCCTCATCAGCAGCTACAAAGGTCTGTGTGTAGGTAAGCCCAGTCCTGTTCGCAAAACATCCACAATCTCAGAAACGTTTACAGAGACTCTTTGAAAAATACCAGGGAGACAAGCTATGGAACACCCGCCTGATGAAGTGCTCAAACAGATAAGCTAGAAATGAGGTTTGCAGGAAGAACTGGAATGGAGGTTCAGGGTCACTTTACCCCCAATTGTAAATACCTGTCATGTGGCACAGGTGATCCTTCCCTAAAAGCAAAAGACATCTCTGTACAAGAGGAGATGTCCCCCAAGATACGTCCTCATCAGCACAAATGATTCAACAGGCATGAAGAGAGGGAGCAATTCCAACAGCAGCAGTGAGATCAGCCTTCCTATTTCTGGCAAAATGTGACTGAGGTACTCCCCGCAGCAACTCCTCCAAGCAGTGGAGCATAGTGTTATTGCTTGGGTATGAAGGAAAGAGCCTTAACCTTCAGAAAAAAAATCCTCGTGCTTTTCTGTGTCAGATTTTATAGCTCAGATAAGGAGCATGCCTGAAAGGCCTTAGCAACACTTTTATATTCCCTTTCAATAGTTTGTTTTTAAATATACAAACAGACCAAAGAAGATGTTGTTCATCTCTCCCAGTTGTCAGGAAAGGAAACTATAGCACTGTAGCACTTAAATTCCTGCATGAAATCTTGGCTGCACTTAGTCATTGAGGTATTTGCAATTTACTTCAAGAGGATGAGAACTGCACAGCTCTTACTTGCCTGAAACCACAGAGAGGGACTGTTTGCAAAGCTGGCTGCAGGAGGCTTTCACAAAACTCTTTTGTGGGATTTTGAGATTGCTGCCCCAGGAGAGGGATTGTTCAGGGTTTCTCATTTGGTAAATACGTGCCGCTTTTAAATTCTGCTATCAGATACACAAGAGCAAACTCCAAAGGGTGAGGTGTGAGCATGTACCCCAGGGCAGAATCTGCTTCTTTTGTTATAAAAATTACACAGGTTTTGTGCAAACTCCTAGACTTACGAGCAGCTTGGTCCAGGTGCATATCCAGCCTGTGTCCCCCTTCTGTACTGTGGCAAGAGATGCCTACGAATGATTACTGAACCTTCCTACACCCCAGAAATAAATCCAGAAATGGGGTCTAGGCAGAGCGCAAGGTGTTCAGTCAGGTACCTGGTGTGAATAGTCAGTGACTGTATCTGAGTTGTAGCATACAGCCTGTTCACGACTGCATGCACGTTCTGCATGACTGCAGTGATGCTCCATTGCAGTTCTTTACTTTGTTATTCTTTACTTAATGCTAGTCTCAACCTATGGGACTCCTATGTTCTAGGGGCACCTCTTGTGAATGTACATGGGATTTGCAAAGCTTCAAAAGCGAGAGCTCCACTTTTCTTCACAGTGCTGCATTTGTTGAATTTATTTTATGAGTTGAATTGCCAGTTATTGATAATGATGATAACACCTAGCTTGAATATAGCATGCTCCAACAATATATCTCAAAATGTTTCACAGAGCAATACAAATCCATTTTATTTCAATATGCCTCTGGAATTTCCATATTCCTAATCTAGCTCATTGCTAAATCTGATGCAATTCAGGAGAAAAGGTGAAAAGGGAAGCCTTAGCTTGCTGCTGTTATCCAAGAGAACATCGCTGGTATGACACGTAGATGGAGAACCTACAAGAAAGGGTAGGTGCAACCAGGTTGGTGAAGAGGGAGCCAGCAGATGTGTGGACTTCACCCCACACTCACGCACAGCTGCACTGAAATTGGTCTTGTCTTTGAGTAGGTGTAGAAAAATCTGTAGCCTAAATTTCACCTATGTCCTTATGGCAGTGGGGGAGCCTCAGAGAGTGATTCATAGGACCTAAATAAGGTAGTAAGCAGGCAGCTGCCTGGAGCTAGTCAACAGGAACATCAGGCACAGAAACACAAATGGAATTTAGCCCCAGTAGTCTAATATAAAAGATCTGCCAGTGACCAACTCAATGCTTGGGTGGTTCTTCTGATGATAGTTTGTGGTTTCAGTTATTACTTTCAACAAAGGAATGAGGATAGTAAAGATTTCTGAGTCTAAATTAATCTTGTGGGACTTGTAAAATTTATATTCTGTACCAGCTTTGTGTTAGGCACAGTCCAGTGGCTTTTATTTGCCTGAATGTCATTGACTTCTGAAATATGCACAGTATGTTGATACCGGATTCTACAGGATGAAATTCACATTTATTCTGCATTAAAACACTCAATTTTGAATGCCAGAGGCCTGTCAGGAGAAAGTTTTTTGCAACCACCTCAGATAGAGCAGGATCAAAATTTTATTTTGGATTTGGAGCCAGACACTGTGTTTTCAAAAAGGTAGCTATAGTCATATGACTGGCAAACAAGCCAGAACAAAATGAGAAGTTTTAGATAAATTAGGCTCTTCTGCCAGCTATTGTGAAAGTCCAAAAACCTACACATGCTTGTAAATAGATCACGCTTTCATGGAAGGAGATCTCTAAATGCACTGTGACTCATGTGGCTTGTATATACAAGGATGGATGGTACACCGCACAGTGCTGGAGTTTCTCTCTGTTAGATATTGACAGCCTCCTGGTATGCAGCATTACCAGCGAGCGCTGGTATGAGCACTGGGGAAGAAGAGTGGCTGCTTACCTGGTGGGTTTTGAGCAATAAATATCCTATCATCATTTTACTTTTCTTCTCAGTAACTACTAATAAATCTAATAATTAGCAACAGCACATTTTTAAAGCTTTGGAAGGTCTCGTTTCACTCAATAAGGAAGGAAAACACATAGCCGTTCTCGTGTTGCGAGCTTATGAATCTGCTCACCAGCGTATTATAGGACAGCTTTTCTTCTTTTGATTCATTACAGCTATGAATACTCCAAAATGAATTGCTTACAGGCTTAAAGTTAAGTGCATGCTAAGTGTTCTGCTGGACTGCTGCTTTGCTTAAGTGCTTTGCTATGTTGTCTGTAGACTGCGGGTTCAAATCCTCATTTGTCTTCCTTGTGATTTTGGCATTTAGTTTCATAGTCTATGTCTAGATATCTCTGAAGGATGATGGACTCAGCAGCCCGCACATCTCTGGGTCACTTGGCTGCTACGGTGACCACTGGCCTGTTGCAAGTTATCATGTTTGGACATGTGTTCCACCATCCCCTGGAGCATCTGTGCAGGCTGTGCCTCTGATCGTGCCAAAGAGGGTAGCAGTAAGGATGGCTGGCACAGCACCTCTGGGTGGGGGTGCTACGACTGGCATTACAAGACAGTGGAGATGCAGTCCAAGCCATGCAGATCTTGATTCAACGCTCATTTGAGCTGGGAGTCAGGAATCTACCCATGGCCTTCTGAGCATTTAGAATCTCAAATTAGCTCCACTTGTCAAAAACAAAGACTTAAAGACAGCACTGACATGTTTTATACATTTTTTCACATTATTCCACAGTAAAGAGGACTATAAACATCCTTTCGTCGGAAGTGGAGATGAGATTTTTGGAACATTAATCTTTGGCAAATTTGATAAGGAAGTTGCCTGGAGCACTGAATTTGGCCAGTGAGTGCACTTGCAGACTTGCGAGCCAAAACAGGGCAGTGTCAGCAAACACTACAGGAAGAAATGAACCCAGCTTTGCACACATCTACCACAAAAGCCTGTTTTCAGCGCCCTCCATCGATTAGCACATGCTTTAATGCTTCCTTTAACTGGAGCTCTGAAGCAACACCAACTATTTACTCTGAGGAAGGAAAGAAACCCCTGAGACTTCTGCAGCCTGAGTTTTGAGCATCAAATGCTAACATCATTAATTGCTTCCAACCAAGCTAGCAAAGCCAGAGCGATGCAGGCATCTGTGCTCACATTGAACGCATTTAGGAATGTTGGGGCAAGTCTACTTGGAAGGCCAGTAATGTTCACTAGGCAGGTGAGTCGCTGCCAATTATTCACTGTGCTGTAATTCAGAACACAGTCCGTATGTTAGAGATTTTGTGATCACGGCCCCTGTTTAGAACAACTTTGAAGCACCAGGCACTCTGCTCTGGCTCTGCATGGGGTTTCGGTGTGTGAAGGACACCTATTTGCATTGGAAGAGACTTGCCAGCAGCAACCATCAAATTTTGGCCCATGAATTCTTTTTTTTTCGTGAAAGGAAAATTTTAAATCTATTTTTTGACTTGGAAAAAAACCCGAGTATGAGTTTGTGATTTATCTTGCCATATAAGGAGAAAAATTGATGAACCCTAGTAATACATTAGTCCAGTTGCCTCTTTTCTCCTATTGAAAAAGAAAAAAAGATATAGAAACAGGTTAAAAAGCATTGTCTGCCCGTCGATCTACTGCGTGTGTTTCTTGAGTAACAAGGTGCCTACATGAGGAGCCTGGAGAGATGCAGAGTTTTGAGCACATTTCAGTGCCACTTGGCCACTGAGATGTTTGCTGACAATCTAAAAGCCTGGAGGCACCTCTGCAGTTCTCTCTGGGGACTTTTAAGGTTTATTTTGTGTTTGTGTTTTATTCCAGGCTCACAGCCGTCATTTTTCTACTGTTCTTTTGACATTGTTACTGGCCATGAGTTAATTTCCTTATGCAAACTGGCTGAGGCCTTTTTGTAGCCATCCCATTCCCTCACTCACATTTCATGCCTGAAGAGGGACCCCACAGCCGGTCTGTGCCTCCTGAGTGGAAAAGGGAGAACACCCACCCAACAGCCCCACTTGTCACAGGCAAGCATTCTCTCTGGTCCCAGAAAGTGCAGTCCAGGGGCCATGGAGATGGGCATTAGAGGTATAGCAAAGTGCTCAAGAGGCAGTCAGTACCACCAGCAGCTGTCACGGGAGACCTGGTACAGCCACTGGTTGTGGATCAAGAAAATGCTATTTCCCACAGCCCAGACGTGCCATTCATGGCTCACTGTTGGTGGAGAGGGCCGCTGTCCTCTGCCAAAGCTCATCCTGCAGGAGCAAGTGATAGTCCACAGAGTTAGGAAAGCTTGCAAGGAGTCTCTGGCCTTTTACATGCAAGGAAAGATCCAAGACACTCTGTAACTCGAGACTGTCCCCTCTGTAAGACTGCCTCAACATCTTACATGAGCCTCCTGTACAGCACACATACACCACAGCCAGCACAAAGAGGAGCCAGGCTTGGCTGGGTTTGGCTCCAGCCAGGGCCACAGCTGAAGCAGCTGCACCTGGCCTGCATCCCGCTGGCATGGACCTGTTCCCCAACTGTCCATAAGCACAGATGCTAGCTTAAAAAGAGCGTGCAAACACAGCCAAACTGCTCTTTTACCGAGGCTGGTAGGAATGCCTATGGCAATGTAGTTCACTAACTCAGATCCCCTATTGCTTTCCATTTGGTTCCTCAACGCAACGTCTGATTTGCCCAAAGCTGTCAAATATTCAGGAGATATGACAGCAGAATAGAAATCATGACATTATTTCAAGGAGATTTTTAAGAGATCAATAAATTCCTTCACTGCCCTTTTTTTCTTTGTCTTCTGAGGCATTAGGATGTGCGTGCATCATGTTCTGAGTTTTTTCTCTACTGTCCTTCCTTTTTAAAATAAAGCCTAAGATTCTCACTCAATTACTTTTTTCTACAGCACTACGAAAAAAACCAGAAATACGATGAGGCTAGAGTTAAAATCAGTGTTGGCAGCATTGTCTCATATGTTGAGTTTTTCCATGGCAGAGAGGAACTTTACCACTAACCCAGAAAATGTAGCAACACATAGTTTGCCCACAGAACTAGTCTTGTCACCAGCTGCCCTTTATTTTATTTTATTGTATTAGTAGATAATTACCCTTGGTTGTCATATGGATGAGGAAAACAAGCCTTCCCTTCACAGGTGCACAACTTATTTGAGCAGATAAGCCTTTAACACTCATGGACACCAGGTAAGATCCTCTTGTGACCCCTCCAAAACTTGCCTACAGCTCTCACATCACACTCCCATTTGGAGAAAATCTCTCAGCACAGAGTCCTTCTGCACAGAGCTGAGCTCTCGGAAGGGGTACCACATTGCTTTATACATATATAAATATCCTCTAATATCATCATGAGGGTATTGCATCCTCTACAGAAGATGGCATTCAATGCTGAATATTCACTGTCAGCATCTTTTGAACTTTCTGTGAAGGGGGGAATATTTTCTGAGAAATTCCCCAGACTTTGCTAAGAGACAGATAAATGGCCACGACGTAAAAATTCCATATATTAATGGCACTCATTTTATGTTCAGGCTCAGGCTTTAGAATAATCAAGTTAATTTCATTTCTGTTTATAGATCATTTCTACTCAATTTCCTCTCTTGCCTTCCCTGTAGTAACTCTGTGTGGTGGAACTTGGGCTGCAGATTCTTCAGGAAAATGGTTTAATCAGAGTTAAAATTTGTTTCACTAAAAATACACTCACAGTTCATACAAACCTATTTATTGACCCTATTTTCAAAAAGCTTCATCTGTGAGCTAACCGAACTAGACTACAACCCCCGAAGCTTTTGATGATATGAATTTTCCCAGATACTGCTTACTGTCTGTTTGTAATTCATATGCATGTTTATGATCTATGACAACTGGCTGGTTTATTTTTAATATCATTGCTGCACATGAGCAATAAGGGGTGACACTTCTTCAGAAATCCCAATAAGCTTATTCACTTATGAAGGAAAAGAGTAGAGCCCTACCATCAAGGGGAAATCATCAAATCTGTAGGAGAAGTTGCAAAGAGAAGAAAAAGGTCGTCACATGGTTTGCAACCCACATAGATTGGTGGGGGGTTTTTTTTGGCCACTTTAAGGTTTGTTGCAATCAGCTACACAACAAATTCCAGCCCTGCTGGCTCTATCAGAGTTGCTCCAGCATTCTGAAGTTAACCTAAAGCTGGCTTATGTAGGCAGATGCAGTTTTTCCAACTGCAGAGAATTGTTGTGCAAGGATGGAGAAGGTCACCAAATGGACACGTGGAGCTACCATAGCCTGTCTAAGGCTCTCTGGCTCCTGGGGGAGGAGAGGGCATTTCACAGGGGAGACTCACAGTGACTTTCACAAAAGGCAACCACGAATGAGAAAGCACCATCCCGAGGCTGAACAAGAATTCAGAGGACAACACTAGGCTGGCCCAAAACCCCATTTTGTTTCCTCTTCTTAAACTGAAATCATTGTAAATAAAAACTGCCTCCCCAGTGGCACCATCTCTCCAGCCTCCTGAAGTGGAGTGAGACAAGCAGCAGGAGCACGGTGGTGGGTGAAGCTGTTCCTGGATGGGCTGTGGAGGGAGAAGCCGAGCCCTCAGTCGGCTCTGGGAACTGCTGGTGGCCTCATGGCCAGACTGACACCACCAAGATACTTGCTGAGCTGTTACTCTCTCTACAGAGTGAGGGCATGTTACACTTTAAATTTCTAGATCTCATCAAGGTTTATTCAGTTTATTCAGTTCACGAATATACATGGGTAAAGAGCAGTTCTTTTCCAACAACCCCATTGTATCACATCTTCAACTGGTAAAGGCAATCTGTTTAAAAAATGCTCTTCCACCTTCGCAAGGTACTAGATCTAGTGCCATGCAATGCTCTGATGATAGCGTTAGAAAATACCAATAAAGTGAACACTAAACTGGTGAGGAACCAACATATCATAGTGACAGCCGTTATCAAATCAGGCTGGCTTTATTAAGGCTCTGTCAGGCCAGGTACTGAGCCTGGCACTGTTTGATAGCTTCACTAGTGATCTGGAGGCACAAAATCAATCCTAATGAGATATTTGATAACAGAAAGGTAAATAATTGAGCTGAATGGTTATGCAAGACTGAGACTCCGCACTCATTCTAGCCAAATACCCTTTAATATAGATAAATTCTACATTATATACTGCTGAACAAGGAATGGAGAACAAATCTCTGCAGAGAGGAAGGATCCTAGTGTCAAGGGTTAGAGCTGGGCTGGCTCCAGACGAATGACAGTTGCTCTCTATTACACTCTCACCCCTTCCCAAAGGAGGAACAAGAAAAGGAATAAGGGAGAGAGACATGGATTGGAAAAGAAAACTAAAACCACTTTAATGAGAATAATAACAATTAAATGAAATATAAAAATATGTACAAAACCAATAAAACCCACCCCCTGATGGCAACCATGTCACTGTCACCACTGATGCTGTGGGCAGGCACTGGGGAAGGGCCAGACTGGACTCAGTGGCAGATGGGAACAAGATTGAGGGCCTGGATTCCGGAGCTGGATTCAGGAATGCACGAATTGCCATGGAAGGCAGAACACGTAGATTTCTCCTCAGATGTCAGCCATTGAAGAAGAGAGCAAGTGAGACCAAGACACTCAGATCTATTCTTGTTGGTCAGTGTAGGGTCACCTGTCCTGTCCACTCCTCCCCACAGGTGCAGCCTCTACCTTACTGCACCCCCACCGTGGCACAGGATTGAGCAGTGACCTTGGTCTGCACAGGAGCGAGTCTAAGCCAGAGCCTTTCTGCACACCAGTCCCTGGCAGTGACTGTGAACATCAAGTGTTATCACTGCTGGGAGCAGACCCTGACTGCAAAAACACGCCGTTAACTTCAGAAAGTGCCGTTACTTAGCAGAGACCGAGCTGGAAAGTAAAATCTCTGAACAAAGTTAGTTCTGTTCTGACTCAAACCAGGACACCTAGTCTGGGATGAGTGACTCAAACTAGGTCACAGTAAACAAATACTTTAGCAGAAATGCCCAGTGTAGTATTGTAGAGGAACTGATAGGGAGCAAAACTAACTGAAGTCTGTCAGTGAGTATGGGCACCAAAAACACAGCACTGTGCATCATCAGCATTCTCTTTTTCAAGCTTTTAAGAAGGCTTCTGGGAAAGTGAAGAGGATGCAAGGAGACATCAAAATATTGGAGAGCAAGAGAAAATGATTTATATTGGGAGACTTAAAGAGATCAGACTGATTTGAAAAAAAAAAGACAAAGAATTAATTTACAAGCACATTAATGGGAGAAAATACCCAATTTAAAGAGACACTTCATTTTCATAGAGAAAAGCATAGCAAAAACCATGGATGGGAGATGAAGCCAAATGAATTCACATTGGAAATCACAGATCTTTAGCAGTGAGAATAATTAACCACTGGGGAAAAAAATTGGAAGGGATGAATTTTTCACAATTTTCTCATCATGTCCCCTGTTCAAGTCTGAATGCCTTTCTGAAAGCTAAATTCTAGTTAAAAAAAAAACAAAACACCCTAGCTGTTGGACTCAGAAGCAATGGGAAGTAATTGAAAAGCTGGAGATACCTGGGAGGTCAGGCTCAGCTGGCAGTCCCTCCTGGGCTTAAAAAACCCTACATCTATGAACTGCACTGCTAAAAATTTGCCTCGTCTCCTAACAAGTGCAATAGGTAAAGAAATGTTCTTGAAATGGATAACTGTAAGTTTTGATTGGACAGTGATACATATCACTTAATGAAATCTAAAATGAGGTGACAGATACCATCAAAAACATCACCAATAGAAATTGTTCATATGTTTGTTGAGAGCCTCTGTTTTTATATTTTTTTCTTTGTACATTTGCCAAAGGATTTCTTGGCCTGCAGAGGTGATTATGTGCCTTATTGTATGGATGGGAACCTTTTCATGTCGATGATGCAGACCATATTGATTGTAGTAGCCAATTTATTAGAGAAGCAAGTTCCAAAATGCATTCCATTTAGATGCTTGGGGATTATAGTCAGTTGCAATTTTTCTGCTAATTTAAGTTACCGTAGAAATGAAAATATTTCCATGTTGATTTTATTTCAAGAGCAACAAGATTGCATGTCTAGTGCACAGTTTTATTTGACAGAGAAACTTGCATCTGTATTATATCACTGACAGCTAGAGCATTTGCCTGCAGAATACTACGGAAAGGTCATGATTACCAAGAGAAACATAAATGTGTATGCACTTACTAGCTTATTTTACTTGGAAGGTTACAGCAAGATATAGCTAAACAGAATATTGCCATAGGTAAGAATATTTTTCAGAGAGGACAGTAATCAATTTGTGATTTTTAAAGAAAATCATGAACGTGTAGGCAATCTACGGTTCTTGCCTTCAGTTGGCTCGTAGGTCTGTATCACATTATTTTAAGCAGCAGCTGCCTATTATGAGATCTGTGAAGGTCCTGCTGATTCTGAAAGAGCAGGTTTCATGTTGACAGATTGAATAATAATACTGTGTTTGAGACTTTGCTCCCCACTCTGATCAGTTTAAATTCTTCAGGAAAATAATGCTCTTCTGCATAGGTATCTCGTGTGTGTCTCTTCCCTCAGCAGATAATAACAAATATTTTCTCAAAGCTGGCTTTGTCGGAAACTGTAGCAGTGATTGCACTGAAAGACTCAAGCTCCAGAGAGGGGAAAAGTTCACCTCCCTTGGTAAAGCTCAGCATGCCTCTGAAATCATCCAGGCTCTCAGCTCTAACTGCCTTTCTCTCCCCCACATCACAAAAATAGCCTTTGAGTTCAAACTGATCACATACTCATCTTACATAAAATGCACAGGTTCCCAGAGAAGCTTGTGTCCTAATTGCCAAGGCGTTTACAGAATGATTTCAATGCCTGCACAAGATGGAAAAAATTCAGGGCTTGTGCTACTGTTTTAGAACTAGTACATGGGCTGGTAATGATGAAAAACATAACACTAGAAATAATAATGGGAATAGCAATTCCAATGGACCATGAAAAATAACACTGACAAAATTAATCCTTGTTTCAAAAGGAAGCTGGAATTCCAGGTATTATGTCTATATTGCCTGTCAAGCTTGACCTGCCATGTAGATAGGTTGGGCAGATGCCCATTCTCAGGTGTGAGTTTTACATGATCAATGGAGAGCACTTGGATTTCTGCTGTCTTTGAACATGTGGATGGCAAAGGAATATGAGTGCTTGAACGAGGTCCACTACTAAACATTTACCCCATCAGTCCTGCAGTGGCATCCCACAGCCAGCATCAGGCAGACAGGTCTGCTGCAGAGGGCTTTTTATGCAGGTCTGATGCTGGGGAATCCCTGTCACCATCACTGGGGCTGCAACAGGGATTGATGATCTGCAAGAGCTTTTCCTCTCAGCTCTTCAGGAAGAGTTAGAGGAAAATCCAAATCCATCCTTTTCTACCTGGCTTGTCAGCTCCCTATATAGCTGCCAGTAAAGGCCAGTGAATGGCCAATGAAAATGGCCAGTACTGACCCTTGAAGGTTGAAATCACGCATTTCCCTCAAGTTAGTACAGGGGTTCAGGAGGACAAGCTGTGGTCAGAGATAAGATTTGCATCTTTATACATTCACCTCATAATTTTGGGGTCTCTGCTTCCACATATGTACCAAGACAACAGAGTATCTGCTTTTATACCTTCTACAGTGGGTGCAGGGCAGTACTAGGTCTAGTCCTCACCCCAGTCCCTGGCTAGCAGGACTCACAGCCCCAACGCCACCTCCCCAGGCTTGCTTCTCTGGATAAGTGGAATTTCAGTGCAGCTTACCTTTGTTAGCTTTCCTGAACCTCTGGTGTTGGATCTCCCGCAGGCCCACCTTTCCCGCTCTGCCTTCTGGAGTTAACTGGGTATGTTCTCATTGCTAACGTCAAGGTACAATCTGCTCAGCTGAGGGCAGGTGGCCACATGAGCACAGTATTTGTCATTGAATTTGACTTCTGAACCTAAAGCCTTGCTTTCGACAGTACATGGTGTCTCTGGCAAAGGTTTTCCTGAAAAGCACCTTGTGTCTACTGCACTGCTGCTCATTAGGCTGAGTAGGGGTGGAGGAATCTCTTCCCTGGAGCAGTTCTCTTCTTCCTGGTCTGGGTGGACTGCTAAGCTTAAGTCTCTGTACAATGCTCTGAAGAATGTCCCCCCATCAGAGGATCCCTGTGTCTTCTTTCAGACCTCGCGTTTATTCACACATACCTGTTTAAGGCCAACTCTAAAACAGCTTTCTGCCTCAGATGAACTGGATTGCCCTGCTAGTGACAGTCTTACTGTGCTCACCGTACAGCAGGGATCTCAGCTGGGAGCCCGGCGCAGCCAAAGGGCTGCTGGTCCCAGCTTCCCTGGCGAACCGGTGAGAAGCCTGCAGGAGACACAGCACTGAGAGGCAGCACTGTTCGGCAGAACACTGTGTGGCTGCGGCTTGCTGCCCAAGCCAGCCAAGAGGCAACCCAACACAGGGGAATGGTCTCCAACTCACCCAACCTCACTTAAAGACACTAATCTGGGCTGCAGCCTGAGCAAAATGTCTTAACCTCAGGATTTTAGGGTTAGGATTCAGCTTATCCTACTGGACAGTACAGGCAGTGCCTCACCCTGTGTGTCAGGTAGCTCAAAGGCAGCAACCTCTGACCTGGCTCTGTCTACCTGCACTGCTGCCCAGGCAGGAACATGCGGTTAATGATCCACAAAGACACTGCACAACAGGGTTGGACGTCCCCTCTGGTTTTAGGAACTTAATGTTAAGTTCCAGCAGGAGTTTGCCTTTCTTGCACCTTTCCCCAGGGACCGAAGATGTCTCTAGAAATAGACAGTTATGGAGCTGGTGTATTTGGGAACCACATTTTCTGCTCTGGCTCCTATAGATCCACGCAGACAGGACCCACATACCCAAGGCCTTTGGAAAATCCAGCCGCAGAGTGACGTCTGCTTGCTGACTCTTCTGGAGAACAGGTGATTTTCCAGCTCCAACCCAAGTCTAATACCTTTGAGGGGAAGCTGATTAGTCACAGATGAGGACTAAACACAACTCCCATCTGTTGAAAAGATCATCTTTTCCCCTGTTTTTCACAGAGAAGGAAATTCCCAAGAACCTAATAGCCAATGACATTTGCATTAAATGCAACACCTTGAAGCTCCCCTTAGTTTAACTAGGACAGTATCCTGCTATCAATGCCCTACTGTGGTTCAGAGATTTATCCCAGTAAATCCTAGCGGGGAGTTGTTTAATCAGCAGAGCCCAGGCTCAGAGTTTGCAAACAGACCTGAAAATAAAAAATGTTGAAGTGGGTTAAACTGAGCAGGCAGCTTGGCATTCCTTAATGCAGAGGCAATTTGTTTTCATAACTTCTGTAACTACAGCCTCTCACCCTTCAGCATGTAAGCACCAATTAACCTGCAGGGAATCATTAGCTTAAAACAATTACCAGCAGATTTCTTTCAGGTCTCAGGAATGCTGGGGACTGCAAAGCTTATCATTTGGCATTTACTGCATCCTTAACGTTTCCAAAGGCAGCTAGAGAGAGCAGAAACCAACAGAGAGCCTTTCAAAAATCTTTTAATAGCTGACTTCTCCATTTGTGTTTATAGCGACAATAGCTGTTGCAAAAAGCTTTCTGAAGCACTCCAGGCTCCCTGGAGCAAAGATTGCCTGGTGCTGGGCATTGTAACAGCAGCATATTGTTTCGCAGGTGTAAAGTTACTTTAAATCCTTCCCTTTTCCTCTCTCCAGAGACCAGTTGATGGCCATAACTTTCTGCACCAAGCCGTCCAAATCTGGTGTCATTACTGCAGGTGTGGTTTTGGGCACTGGCAGCTCACTCATTTGCATTGGGGACCTTCTCATTAGAATCACCCTGTTGGCTGAAGAGCAACGTTTTAATGAGATTTGCAGGTGTCATTGAAGCCGTAAGTGGATTTACCCATTTACAAAGAGCACTTCAGCTTTGTGGCTTGGTGCAATTGGCTCTTTGTGCCTTTATAAGCGTGATCTCTGTGAAAATTTGTCACCTGTGAACAGAAAAGTCCAGATCCTCCAGAGCAGCTGAGACTACTTAGTAAAACTGAGGAGCAGGCACAGCAGGGACTAGTTAGTGGCTTCTAGTCTCCTGTTTTACTCTAGCTTCAAACTGAGATGGAGAAGCTTAATACCATTTAATGCTTTTAGCTTCTAAAGGACTCACTGGAGCACTGCACCCATCTCCACATTCTAATACGTTTATTTCTGCTACACGCTTAGGTGGAGAATAAAGCTGAAAATCTGCTCCCTAAAATTAATGGAAATGTGATTTTTCTGCACTGTTATTCCCATGTAATCCAAGAAGCATGATCTCTGTGCAATATTTATGCTACCTATGCCAAACAGCAAAAATTCCTGCTCTCCTCATTCCTCAGTCAGTGGATCTGCAGCTAAAGTTGTCTTGGTTACATGCTTTTTACATAAGGCTGACAAAATCTCCAGTAACCTTCATTCACAAAACAGTATCTTCAGACTGTAGCCCTTATCATTTGAAGCATCCTTACAGAAAGCATATGGCTCTACAAGGAGACTTCTGTTAAGGCAGAGATCCAGATCTCATTCATAATATTCAGTATCTTCAGCATTAGAGTGACATCTGTGACCAAAGCAACAAGGGGTCCATGATCTTTCTGCTCCCCTACTCAAGCAACAAAAACCAACCCACCCATGCATCCAATGGTGCAAGCCAGGTAAGAAGATGGTTTTTTCATTCATCTCCATGCATGTGCATCTTAGCAGCTTCCTGGCCCAATATTCCCGAAAAGTGTTTTACAAGAAGACCAGTCCACTGCCTGTCCTCCTCATGTGGTTGCAGAGGAAGACACATAAAAGCTGATGAATTAGACCTGCTCACTGACTGCCTGGCCATAGAGCAGTGACAGAGGGTGAGAGTGCCGGTGCTTGTCTGCTTCTCTCCGAGCAACTTCTAAAATCATATCCTGGTCCCAACGATACAGACATAAGGAAAACATATTTTTGGTTGTAAGTGGAACGCACTGTGCTGAAATTCAGACAGGCACTTCTGGTTTCACCCAGCAAACACCTGCAGCAGGGCTGGATGAGCTACCACCGATCAGGGTGACCAGGGCTGTTCTATTGTTTCCCTGTGCTGAAAGGCTTGAACTCTGCCCCTGTAATAAGGGGAAAGAAGAGACTGGCAAGACAGTGATACATATTTCTCGTGGAAAAAAACCACATTTTTACTTCCATTTCTCAGCACTGACAGAATTCAGTCCATCAGAGAAATGAACAGAAATGCCTGACAGTTAAATGGAAACCCCACACAGTGTTTCTCCTCATAACCTTATCAGGTCTCATTGGTACTAACTCCCATGTGCCTGTCTCTCCTGCAAAATCTTAGTGGTTCCCTTCAGTGCCTTTTCTGCACTAGCCTGTACAGCAGAGCCATGGCAGCAGCATGTTGTGACAGCAAGAAGTGATGTGGTGCAAGGGCTTCTGTTACCTGATCCTGCCTTCGGAGAGCAGGTTGCTGCAGTTACACTACAGGCCCTACTGCAATTTGGAGGGCTGTTGGCTATGCTGGAGACAGCATTTTAACCACATGAGTCTCCCCCCTGCCTCCTCCCTCCTGGATCAGTCACAATTTGTTTCTCAGTATTTGACAATGACAATTTCTTTCCTCTTGCTACAAATCTGAGACCTTCCTAAGTAGATGGATAAAGTATTTTCTGGTATGAGATAGATTAGACCCAGCAGTAAAGAACAACCAGCTGGCCATAATGACCCATATTTTAAGGGACTGGATTAATAAATACAATGGGATTTAAAAATTCAATAAAGGTGAAGAGCACAGGGAAATTTCATTGCCGGTACAAAAGGGAGAACATCCCCCACTACAAGTGATGATGCATTTGCTCTAGCATCAGCATGAAAGTCATCTCAGAGAGTCAATAAAGACTAAATCCTGCCAAATAAACACGATCACTACATTCTTACTGATTTACAAAATTGTCAGATGAAAGGAATGGAGAAGCACCCTGCAGCCAGTCCTGAGAAAAGCCTCAGCTACAAAACATGACCTGAAAAATGAATGCAAATTGGCTGGGAAATGAGCACTGTCACAGAGATTGAACACAGGTTGTGAGTCCATAAACAAAGAGGAACAAAAAATAAACACGAGCATAAAGAGCCAATGGGAGAATACCTGGGGCATGGATTGGGTGTGGGGAGGAGAAGAAAGGAGGGCTAGAAATCTGTTCTAAATCTGGTTTTATTTAATGTCTATTAATGATCTGGAAGGAAGCAGTAAACACCACATTCATTCAATTTATATCTGATGCAAAGACTCACATGAATTAGAGAGGTGTTGTGTAAACCAATGGGGACAGGCGCAAAACATAAAGAAATATAGGGAGGCTGGAAATAACAAAACAACAGCCAAGTGGATGGGCACAAGGCAATAGCCTGCAGGAGGAAGCTCAGCCTCAAACGCAGACATGAAGTGGAAGAATGTTCTTAAAGAAGGGAGACAGAAGGTCCTAATAACAGCAGAGACCGGCAAACTGACTGTGAGCTTGCGGAGCAGACTCACCCTGAAGGAAGCAAGAGGGTAAGTATCTGGACCTATTGATTTACGAGGAATTTAGTCAATGAGATGAGTTTGGCTGCATGACAGCTGAGCAAAGCGAGCAGAGTGTGCTCAGGCATTAATGTTAAGACGATCTGCTGGAGGTGACGAACAACCCTGGGGACTTCTATCTGTTTGGGCAGTGTAAACATCACAAAGGAGACAGACAGGTTTATGGAGCGGGGGAGGACAAGGGTCAGAAACAAGCTAAAAGAAATACAGGTTGACTCATTGACAAGGTGAGCTGTATTGCCCTGTGAAACAGCTACCTGTGGAGCACTCTGACCTTTCTCTGAATCCCTTAAAACTTGATTGCATAAATACACATAAGAGAACAGATTCTAGGAAACAAGTTTTGGTGTTTGAGAGGATGGACTGAATGGCTACAGAGGGCAGTGGCAGCCAAGGTGTCTGCATTCCAGATAAAAGTCTTTCTCTGCTAATGCGTCTCATCTGGGGTAAAATCCTAAGAAGAGGTGAGCCTCTCTCTGCCCTGAACTGCCCTCAGAGCTCCAGCTGTCTGGGAAGGGAAAAAAAATTATATAACCAGGGAACAGGTAATGAAAAACCGGTAAGAGAGATGCCAAAGAACTAAAGTGAGTGACATTCCAGCAGGTACCACCTAGGAAAAAGCCATGTGCAGATCAGGTACCTTGACGCTTCAAAGCTCAGGGGCAGCACTAGTCTTCAGGGACAAGAGAAACTTGAGCTCTCTGCCCCTGTCACATCTCCCAGCTCCCCAAAGAGTGCCCTAACCACACAGCCTAGCAGGGGGAGCAGGCTCCCCTCCCACTCATGCTTTTACTCTCTTCTCTGAAAGAAGGGAAGAGATGCAGGGAACCTGAAAAACATTCAGCAAGGAAGAAAAGGGCAAGGGTGGCCGAGTGGGTTGTGAACTTCAAAGCTGACTGGTCAACACAGTAAAGATTCGGATGGCTCTGGAGGCAGGACTAGAAGCTGATGATTAAGAGAGTCTTAGCTCATGCAGATGGCTCAGGAATTTAGGCAATCTGAGGGTGAAGCGGAAAGGGCGAGGGAATTTTTTCAGCTATGGGGGAAGTTAATGTATCACTAATATCTTACAGGATCACTGTTTTAAGGTGTTAAACCTCTTCTGTGCACCGTAAGAATGTCCAGAATATACTGGAAAATTACTCTCCATTTAGATAACTCCGTTCCCCACACAAGCAGCTGTCATGCATTATAAAATGCAATCCCATGCTCTGGGCTGAAGGGGAGGAGAAAATAAATCTATTGAAAATGTTGTTTTCAAGCATAAGGCACTGGAAACTGGCTTTCCAGTTGTCTGGTAAATGTAAGGACAAAAGTGAAAGTGAAGAGCATTTTAACACATTAATACATACCTCACTGGTGAGGGCTACATTTGTCTTGGCAACAATCTGTATTTCTTTACTCAGGTAATAGTCAATGTTTTTGAAAAACTACAAAAGGGTGGAAATAAATTTTTTAAAAAACAATTATGCATTATTGCAGAGAGCCGGGGAGGCACCCAAACTCCAGTTTCTCACGAGCAAGGGAGAACTCTCACCATACAGAATCATAGAAGGTATTCAAACATTAAGTATTTCTACTTTGATTCCCACTGTTATACAGACAGCCCACGTGTGAAACAGCCATCTCCAATTTTAGTGCAAAGAATTGTTGCACAATATCTTCAATATGCAGGAAGTAAATGCAGGCTCATGTTTTCTACATGACGCTCCTAGAGGCACCGAATCACACAACAGCTGAGGCTGGTGGGCATCCCTGGAGGCCTTCCAGTCAATCCCTGCCCAAAACAGGGTCACATTGCCCATGACTGTGTCTAGTAGAGCTTTGAATATCTCTAGGGATTGAGACTTCACAACTTCTCTGGGCAGCTTGTGACAGTGTTTGAACACCTTTGCACTGAAAATTTTTTCTCTAATGTTTTAGCAGAATTTCCAGTGTTTCAGTTTGCACCCATTGCCTCTAGCCCTGTCACTAGGCACCACAGAAGAGTCTGGCCCCATGTTCTTTACACAGTCCTCTCCCTCAGTTTTTTTATGCACATTGATGAGACTCCTTCTCCAGGTTGAACAGCCTCAGTTCTCGCAGCCTGTTCTCGTATGTCAGATGCTTGAGTCCCTTAGACATCTTAACAGCCCTTCACTGGACCGGCTCTATTATATCTACGCCTCTCTTCTACTGGGGAGTCCAACACTGGACCCAACACTCCAGACTTGTCTCGCAGTGCTGAGCAGAGGGGAAGGATCACATCTCTCAAGCTGATGGCAATGCTCTACCTAATGCACACCTGAAGGCTGTTGGCTTTCTCTGCTGTAAGGGCACATTGCTAGCTCATGGCCAGCCTGCTGTCTACCAGAACCGCCCTACTGCC
>NW_010389983.1:0-15331 GCF_000710305.1 Buceros rhinoceros silvestris | reverse complement strand
TGCCAAACTGCTCTTCAGGCTGTCAGTTCCCAGCCTGTGCTGCTGCAGACTACCAATCTGGTGTAATTTTTAAATCTCTTTGGAAATAAAGGGATAATCACGGTTCTGTACCCTTTACATGTGCACTATGAGGTAGTCCCACAGATGAAAACCTTTCACCCTCTCCCCTGAGGACTGGGTAAGCAGTGGAGCAAATAGGGAATTTCAACTAGGTACTGGGACAGACTTTTTAATGGTGAGGAAAGTAAAGCAGTGAAAAGTCATGCAATCATGAAAATTCAGTCCCTGGAGCTTAGACAAGTATCTAACAGGACTATATTAGGCCAAACTCATTCCGCTTTCAGGTAGGGAAGTGGATTAAATGAACTTTCAAAGCCTTTGCTATGGTTATTTGCTAATTCACCACACAAAAATTGTGTCATAATTACTTGAAAAATCTTATCCTGTTATTCTAGGTATGGCACCTATCGTATGACACAGTGCTGGAATACAGCTGCTTATTCCCAAAAAAGGCATTTTATGGTTTTGCCCTTTGCAGGATCCTGGTGTACTACAAACTCTGACAATTTATCTTCCCAGGGCTCCTGAAGATGAGAAGGAAGTATTACCTTCCACATTAACTCATGGTCATTGAGTCAAAATTGCCAAAAGAAACCGTAGACTTTGGTTTCTCATTTAAGATGCTTAAGGAGATGTTTTTTCAGGTTCTAGAACACATTTTCAAAGCACAGTTCCCATAGTAGTGAGTGTTCAGCATATCCCGTATCAGATTCCAGTTGTCAGGGTTTCC
This sequence comes from Buceros rhinoceros silvestris, assembly GCF_000710305.1. Classification (NCBI taxonomy): domain Eukaryota; kingdom Metazoa; phylum Chordata; class Aves; order Bucerotiformes; family Bucerotidae; genus Buceros; species Buceros rhinoceros. The sequence continues at coordinate 14,541 of NW_010389983.1, read as the reverse complement.
AGAAAATCAGTTACCATCTGTGAAAAGTCTGAGTTAAGTGACTAGCCCAGCATTACGTAGAGATGATGTTCAGGAGAATAACAACAAAATCCATAATAGCAACAAAATCCAATACCAGGACAACATTCAGTTTCCCAAACCACAGTACAATCCTTTCCTATCTCAAAATCCTCTGCCATCACCCTCCAAATTCCAGTTTCTGCGATGAGGTAACCATGATTCATCCCACAGCATGTCCGTCCTCTGCAGTGAGGAAAAAAAAGAGAAGAAAAACCACAAAAACCCCGCCAGTTTGCGGTCATGCAATTAGAAATTGGAAGATAATGCACACAATGGACCTGAGTTATGGCAATTTTATTTTTGGCATTCCTTAGTTTGGCTTGGCAAATATTATGGTCTTTTCTTACGGGTTTATTTTCTTTTATTGTTTCAAGTGATTTCTTAGATTTTTTAAAAGCAAACTGGAAAGACAAATTCCTCATATGGAACCAGCTCATCCACAGCTGGGTAAACAGCAGACCTGGAACTTTTGTATCCTCAGCACGGTTCAGCGGGTGAGCGGAGAGATGCTGGCAAAGCTGCTGATACTCATACGCTGTTATCATCAGATGGTTTTTGCATTTGCATCTTCAGACATGACTCGTACATTCCACGGGAAAACACTGGTACATCTTCTTTTCTTGAGAAAGATACTTTTCAAACAAATTGTCATCTCCTTCTGTCACTCCAGCTTCTTTCCCTCAGGCTTCATTAATTTTATAGGTGTACCAAAATATTGGCTGTCTTCCAGATATAAAATAATAAAGTGATATTTTTAAAAGAAGGTCAGTTGGTTACATTTGTCTCCATAGATTTTAGGGACAAATAACCTGCTGGGAATCTCTAACTGGATAGGAAAGCTAAGTATCTTCTTCCTGAAACTGTGAATAGCCCCGTGCTGATTTCTGAATCTAAAATAAGACTGAAAGTATAGATGTCCATTCTGATCTTCCACAGGTTTTATGTACTTCCAATTACGGTGCCTCCTGTAGAGTTATTTTCAGATAAGTAACGCCAGCAAGTAACAGTGGTGTTATGCATAAACTTTTAATCATTTAAATATGGATGGTTTCCAACGATAAAAATTCACAAATGACCTAATACATATGTCTATACATAAAGGCCCAATTCATTTCTTTTTCTTGGCAATGCAAACCTCTTAGCTCAATCAAAGTCAACATAGAGGCACTAACGAAACCATTAGGTCTGAAGTGCCTCTGGTTTCTTAATAACTTTAGACCTGTAAACAAATGGGTCTTGATCTTCCAGTTCTAAATATCTAGAATAACTGGAGAAGTCTAATGCATTTCCCCGAAGAAGAAAAGAAGCCAAGGCTGAATATATTGCATTTGGGGTGCAGAAGAAAGAATCGCAGAAACAATCATCCAAAATAAATTATATTATTGTTAACATCACTCAGAAGCTGTGTGAAAGACAGCTGAAAGGATGTGTTTAATCATGTCAAATGTGTTTGAGATATCTCACACGCACATCACTGTCCTCTGATACAAACTTATTGGTTTTTTATTTAGGGCTAGCTAACCTACAAAGAAAGTCAGTACACTGGGAGGCCAAAAGAAAGTAACAGAGGCAAAAAGGACATGTTTTTGCCTGATCATTACCACTTACAACTCCAGTGACTTATGGCATAAATCCACGGAACACAGGAGTTTTACAATTTCTTTGTTTCTAATGACTAGGCAAAATCCCTAAATGAGACACCTCTTAAGGATGGCTTTGAGCCAAGTTCAGGGCTGAGGTAGCCCATGAAGCAGCAACAATAAGCAAAGGGACCAAAATCTGATGCCAGTTATCAAGCTTAGCGTTATGGCAGGAACACCAGTCCTTGAATGGCAGCAAATGAAGCACATCTAATTGGTATGTGAATCACATCCCTACTTCTCTGACACCCTCCCCTGATATTCGTGCTACAAACCTGTGCACACATTTACTGCTACGTGTATTCTAGTACTGTTGCTCCATTAATAGAATGTGTTTCATTAATGCTCCATTAATGGAACATCTTGTGCTTAATAGTCAAGAGGGTTAACATCTACTTGATAGACTGAAGTGCTCTGCTCACCACTATCAATTGTCAGGAAAATCTGTACTAACAAGTACTTCATATGTTTTAATTTAATCTGTGGAATGGCTGAGGCTTGCAGGCACCTCTGGGGAGCCTCTAGCTAATTGCCTAAAGCACAGTCACGTTGCCCATGATCGTGTTCAATCAAGTTTTGAATATCTCCAAGGTTGGAGACTCCACAGCCTCTTAAGGCAGCCTGTGACAGTGTTTGACCACCCTTGCACTGAAGAAGGTTTTTTTCCTACGTTTTAGTGGAATTTCCTGTGTTTCAGTTTGTTCGCATTGCCTCTAGTCCTGTCAGTGAGCACCAGTGAGAAGAGTCTGGCTCCATCTTTGCACCTCTTTATTCAATCAGGTATCTTATACACAGTACTCAGATCCCCTGGAGCCTTCTCTTTTCCACGCCAAACAGCCCCAGCTCTCGCCACCCGTCCTCATACATCAGATGCTTCAGTCCCTTGAACATCTCAATGGCCCTTCACTGGACTCCCTTTAGTTATGGCCATATCTCTTGTACCGGGGAGCTCAGATGTAGCAGACTGCCCTTTGGAAGAGACAGGTTTCTTACTCTACACCTGTGTGTACAGAAATTCAGTGCCTTCCACTCTGGAAAACAGTTTGCCTCTTCCGTGTGTTTATTCTTTAATTCCTTCGCAGGTAAAGAGTTGGAAGTCTTTCTGAAAACCACCTGATGAAATACATTCCCTTAGAAAAGAGAAGGCCAAAGCAATGTACCTGCACTGAAGGTAGGTGTACCAGCTGCTTGCAGCTGTTCTGGTGTTAGGATTAACAAGTGGCGACAGCAACGTGGTCATAGTGACACAGATCTCAGTATAGAGCAGCAATTCAAGTGCGGTTCTGGGAATGTATATAAGTTACCACTTACGCTGAAGTGCCAGCCTGGCCTGTCTCATACTGCCATCATCCATAAGTGCCAGAGGACAGCTAGGGTGAGAATGCCTCTTTGCCAGCACTTAGCTGGGCTAGGTGAGAAAACCTCTCATGTCTTGTTTGTTCTTGGGATGACCTATACTCTCAGGCCCGCCTCTGGGAAATGCCCAAGTCCTGCACAGAGAAACCTCACCACTGCTGTCCCTCCATCTTTGACAGACTGTGTCTCCGATACAAATCTACCCAGGCTAACACAGGAATTTAGTTAGGGGATTGGAATCGTAGGTGAGAGAAGTTTTTCTGCCTCAGTTGTTTGGCTACATTCCAACAAGAACACCTATCTAGAGAGTATTTTCTGTTGCTAAAGGCATCGTTGAGGAACATTTAATTCTTAGCAGAACTGCTGTTCTTGTTCTACTCAATCCAGATGATACAATTAAATAAACCATGAAATGCTCAGAGAAGACATGTCACTGGTCCATCAAAATGCCTGATAAATTAGTTCAACAGACTAGACTACAGATATGTTCAATTAATTCTCAAAAGACAGAGTAAATAAATTCAGATTAAGCAAAATTTGATTGAATCATGCTGAAGTTTGGCACTTAGCAAAATAGATCGGTCTGAAGTCTCACATTAGGAACACATAATCTCTTTAAGATTTATGAGTGTTATTGCTCACCACATATGTTTCTAGGTTACTGTTTGCTGTGTTGAGAACTGGATGCTCTGAGTGTACAAAGGTTTGCCTGCTATTACACATTTTAATCACCAATAAACTATTCTCTTTGCTCCCCTCATTGTGGTGCAGAGAAAACTTTCACAGTAGTAAACCTCCTGATTGCTTTCTCTCCCCCAATAAAACATCCCATTTCTCCCAGGTTGTTTCTCATCCCATATGACCATTCAATACTTTTTACTAAGAAATCTGCAGCATGTTGTGATATAGTCGAAATGTAAGCAGACCGAAAGCTGAACTCAGTCACTTTGGTTCAGCCATTGGAAAGAATCCTCAGCTTTTTAAATTCACTGACACTACCCTCACACGCTGGTCATTGTATTAATCTGTTGGTAGCTGTAGACTAGGAACAACACATGTCCATGGATATCTTTTAAACCACAAATGAAGAGAAGAAATAACCTTCCCACTTTTTGTCAATGATTTTATTTGTTAATGTTTATATTATGGCAATATCCAGAGGTCACAATCACGATGGAAATCCTGGCGTACTGACTGCTATGGAGCAGGGAAGGTACAGTCCTTTGCTTTACAAGGCAAATTTTAAAATTATAACCACTTGAAAATCTAATGTCAAGTTCTTCTCTGATGTAGTAACATAAAAACCTCAAACCTTTTTGCATTTAAGGATTTATTTGTGTTGTAAAAGAGTTAGTGTTATTAATCTCGTTATACTAAGAGGTATAATATGCAGTGCAAGTTCCAGGCTAGCACTGGCGGGGACTCTCCTTTCAGCCTTGGATGACAATCATATTTTACAGAATGCTTGAAACAACAAAGCAGGATTTAACAGCCAGCAACACGGATTGTGGGTTGACATTGTCAAAAGTTGATATTTATAACCTGAGTGATATTAGACAAGCAACAAAGCCTCATGTCTTTATCCAAGCAGCTGGGTGTATTTTCATCTGGAAATGCTGATCCTCCCTCAGGCCTACCATCCCATGTTTTACTGAAGGAAGTAACACCGTCTTTGGAGGGCCCAAGTGGCTGTATCCCAAGAGCCACAATTAGAGCTAGAATTTTAATTAGGGCTGAATTTTAACTATGTTCAGTGCAAATCAAAGTGTGTTCGACATAAATAGCCTTTACAGCTATAGAAACAAATAAACCAAAAAACCCACAGAAAACATAAATTTTGTACCAAAATTCTGTCCTGAACTCTGAGAAACGGTTGTGGTTACTGTATAAGCGCTGCCTACACACACACTTATATGTGGATGCACACACAAAAGTAATATTTGTCATATTATGGCTGGGCTCTGAAATAAGCCTGTGCATGTTTTCTTGTGAAATACAAAAGTAATATTCACTGAAGCAAACATGGTGACCCTTATGCTCCAGCCCATGGTAGGGTAGACATGACTGGTTTACAAGGCACCTTCTGGTGGCTGCAGGACATTGCTCACTCAGACATTCTCTACCTATTGGTGTGGTCTCTGTGACGCTAAGATAACCCTTTAAATTATCCCAAACAATACTGAGAATGGAGAGGACTGCAAGTTATCCCCACTGCTACACCTGGAAGGAGGCTGGCTGAAGGACATCTTAGTACACGTTTTATCCTAGGAACTGCAGAGAAACAACCTGAAAAGCATGCATCTATGTTAGGCTTTCTCCAGAAAATACGGCACAATGTGGACCTCCAAAACAAAGCATGTGTGTGCACTTGACAGGGGGCACCGAGAAACAGGAACAGGAGAACAAGGGACAGTGGAGCAGGTCAGAAGGAAAGGAGAACCCATGTAACTGTGGCACAAGCACCACCGCATCTCCAACAGCTCATATTTCCAGACACAGCAGCAATACATCTGCTCTACTTGTGGCAGATTGTGTGAGTCATAAATAGAATTTCACAGCCAGCAGCAAACTTGTGAGCCATAAAACCCACTCCCTTCAATTACAAAGTGATCACCTCACAGGGATGTTGTAAGGCTTGATGAACTGATGTTTATGGAGCACTTTGAGATCCTGAGATGAAAGTCACTATAAAAGGGTACAGATTTTTCATAATGTTCATAGACCACCTGCTCAGACCAGAAGCATTCACTTTTAATATCACTTGAGCCAGCTACCAATCTGATATCTCCACGGGAATTTCCTAAAACAGCTGTGGCTGTCACATTTAATCTCTCTTTTACTAGGAACTCTGAGAAAAAGGAACTCCTGGAAAAGGAAATAAAAAAAATTGCACTACAACTGATGATGAGAAGAAGCCCCATAATTCTGTTCCCACAGCTCATGGATTCTCCATCTGTACCTTTCAGAAAGCTGCCATAGTGACTAACTCTGTGAGCTTCACAAATAAGACTTGACCTAGATTCAGTGAAGTCTTTGATCAGAGCTGGTTAGTGTAATATTCTGACTGCAGCGATGTTCAGAATTGCTCTACAGAGCAGCAGTTTGAAAAGAAAAACAGATAAAACAGAATTCAGGCTTTCCTGTGCTCACAACATACTGGCCCTTGCTCAACTTTATGCCAAATGAATCAGTCAGCGAGCCGAATGGTGGAATTTAAACTACTGCTCTCATATTTCCGTAGTACATGCTCTTGAAAAAAAAAATGCTTCATTATTTCCTCTTACTCTTTGTTATAGGAATAACAAACTCCAGGAGAGCAAAGAAAAGCAAGATTCTGAAAAACAGAGGTGGATATAGTTAAGCATATCATTAAGTGCTTTGTTGAATTGAGGTTAAACAATTTGAAGTTTAAAATCATGTTAGCTAAGGATAAAACAGTTCAGAGGCTTTTTTTATAAACCAATCTGAACCACATGAAGCTCTTCAGAGCCTGGATCTGGACTGGCATCCCTTCAGAATAAGGTTTCCCATGGTGTTTTGGACTTTCTGCATTGTGTACAGAAACTGAGAACAGATGTCCCAACATGTTTCAGAAACTTGAAAACTTTTTGTTCCACGATAGCAGTGGGAAACATTAATTAGATTCTTGTTTAGTGACCCTTTTTTTAAAAAAAATTGACTTGTTCGTATTTTAAATATAATCCAAATATATCAAAGTGAATCAAATCCAAAGGAAATAGTTTCTTGATCCTTCACCCACTAGTGAGAGGTTTCTCAACAACCAGAATATAGAGACATGTAAGAATTTGCATACTCTTGATCAGACCCTCAGAAAGGAAAGTCTAACCTTTAGGATAAATTACAGTCCAAATACATTTCAGGAAAGGTACCACTGCTCAGTTATAGTGAATGACTCAGCTGCAAACAGTTTGTTAATATTTTTAAAGGGATGGGAATGCTCTCCCATTCAAAAAATGGAACATAAGCATTTTTGTAGGGTATTTAAATTCCTTTTGCTCTGTGGGCAGTTATTAAAGAATAAATGGTTAAAGCTGATTGTCTGTTTTCCACTAAGCAGAACTTTGAAAAATATCACAAACTATAACAATCACAGTAAGGCTGGCATGGCACAAAATCTTTCCCTTTGTGCTTTAGTTTGGAACAAAAAACCAACCAACCAAACAAAAAAGTTGCTGGAGGTGAAACCATTACAGAAACATATTTTGCTGGCGGTGTGTAATGGTCATATAGTTCCCAGATAGTGCTCTTCCTGGCTATTTGCTACGAACATTTCATCGAGAGCTAGACTTCCCTTAAATTCCCATCTGGCAAACTCTGCACATGGTGGTTTATGAAGCAATGGTGAATCGTCGACAGAAACTGGGAGAGAGTATTCACAGTATCTGTTCCGGAAAGCTTCAGGAAAGCTAGGTGTGATGTGCCTCTCACTCGCTCCCTTTTGGCGATGCTGGGCAGTGAGGATATACCTGTGCTGTCAGTTTGAGGCCACTCCTTTTCAGGCCCATGCTGCTATTCCGTAGCAATCCAGGACCCTTAAGCTTTTTCACATTTAGGATGACTTCAGTGACCCTTCTTTTGGTGGAGCAACTGGTGCAAATAAAGTGGAGACTGAAGAACCGTGAATACTGGAGTCCCCAGTAAAACAGCTAAATACTTCACAAGGAATATGAAGATAAGACAAAGGATCTGATGTTGGGTGGCTTCATAAAAAAACAGAAAATGCTGGTATTGCATATTTAAGAAGCTGGGACCTATGTTTAGGAGGCAGGAACCAGTGGCTTCTGAATCTGCTGAACTGCACAAGTATTCACAGGCTGAAAGGGCTGGAGCCCCTGACAGTCAGGGCTGGGCCTTAATACTTATGTTAGTTCATTGAAATCTTTCCACTCATATCTTTACAACCTCAGCCAAAGATCCAGCACAGCTTTCACTCAAGCTGTAGACACCAGCTATTGCAGCACCCAGCAGTTTGGGCAGCCAGTGCAGGGTGGCAGTGGCAGCTCAGGAGTGGAAATTAGGTAGTGCATCGTCTGCTCTCTCCCTGCAGAAACACATTTGGGAGGTGCAGGGTGTGTCTGCTTTCCATTTCCTTTGCTTATTTGTTTTATCTTATTCACTAATCTAGCTGTGTGTTAAGGTTTTCAGTTGAAAAAGAAATACGTTTGGACAGATGAAGTGTAACATTCTCTCATACTCTCCTAAATTTTTTTAAGCTTAAGTAAAGATGCTTATGATTCCAAGCTCTACTTGGCTCACTGCAGACTAGCCTCATGATGTGTGGACGCTGCCCATGAAACGATCCGTCTGTCCTCGCCAATATCGCTAATGACGAGGCTGGGCAGCAAAAGGCAAGGGCAGGCTGCCTGGCTGGACCCTTCTGCAGAGTTATTTTAGGGTGCACCCGAGGCAGGCCAGACAGAGTCTGGTGAGATCTGTGATAGCATGGTATGAAGGGCAGTGGTGCAAGCCTCATGGCAGGGTGTATGCTGTATGGTGTGGCTCTATGGATGACAAGAACTGGACACCCATCAGAAACTCATCCAAAGAGTTGCAAGGGGGAGTCACTGGATTGAGAAACTGTGTTCAGCAGCAGTAGCCATCCCTTGTTAGCAGAACAATTTCAATGTTGTTACTGTTCATCTGAAACTCAGGATTAGCTAAGAGCCTCCTAACTTCAAAGTGCCCCAAAAAAGTCAGGAAATGACAAGAAAGACGGAGATAACACTGATCCATGTGCCAGGCAATGGTGATAACATTGGAGCTGGCCCACCATTGCACCATTGAACAACCCTGACCTGAAGCTTATGAACCTGGGTAAAGTATTGCATGGACCTTTGCTGCTCCAGGAAGTTAGGACAGCCTGTGAACTTAGGTCACCTACCTCAAGAAGACTCTCCTGCCTTTCTGCATGCTGATTTGATAGTCAAAATCAGGTTTCTTCCCTAAATGTAAGTTAGGAGGGGTTTTCTCATATTCATGCTTTTTGAGTAGAATGTTTCCAAGTACCAAGTGTTCTTCCTGCTTCTGTTCAACTTGGGATTTTTTTAATTTAAGATGGAGATTCCTGTGTCACAGATACATATAACTATGGAAACAAGAAATTATCTCAATTATTCTTTTGAGAATAAGGAGCCCAGATTAGCTCTGGGTGAGCTTTTTCTCACTTTTGTAGAGCAAGTAGCATTTTCCCCATCTTCTTTAAAAGTGCACAGAAGAAAAATGGAGACAAAACACACTGCAACATCTAAGCATGAGGCATGCTCTCAATGAGAGCAAATCAGCTGACAGTATGTCGAATCTGGGGACCTGCCCAGAGGAGCTATGCTGTAGCTAGATTTCCTATGGCTTTGTTTTCTAAATACACAGAAGCATGAGAAGTGTAAGGGAAGAAACATATGGATGGGTTCCAAACACAAGTGAAATAGCCTTCAAATACTCCAGGTCAGATGAATAATGGCACAGAACGAGGATTTTTAGTCACAATTTAAAACTCATAGCTATAACCTGAACCCAAGCAAGATCCTCTTTCTCCCCACCTCCATTCAGGAAATATCAAAGAGGTCATGTGCACTGCTGACTGCACTAATGCCGTTGGGAAAGGGACCACTGAGCTGTATTACACCCAAAACTGCAGTTCTGAAACTCTTTCTTTCCCGTTGCTTATTGCGACTGGCAATGATTACTCCTGCAGTTCAGCTTTTGGGTTGCTTTCATCCAAAGAGAAAACAATTCTTAGAATAAATGTAAACAAAATCAAGGTAGTAGAACTGATCAAGAGGGTCACTTCAAGAGCACAGTCACAATTCCAAGTAAAATGCTCATCCAAACATACTCACTGCAGGCTCCTCTCATATATCGTCCGTGGGGTCTGTAGGTGTGGTTCACTCAGCCCACCAAAGATACCAGTTTTCGGTAGGGGACAGAAGGTTAAAATTCCCCAGTCTATACTAAAAGACAGTCTCAATTATCTAATGATCCTTTTCTGCCTTGCACTTCATGATTCCAGGACATTGTGAATTAATTGAGACTGCTCCCCACAGGGCCATTTTGCAAAAGTAAATGTTATCATGTGCCCCTCTTAGACAAGAATCAGGAAGAGCAGGCACAACAGTGACTGAGCAGGTCAACTCACAACAAAAGGCATAATACTGCAGAGTCATCACAGTAAAATCTTATTGCTCATGCAATCAATGTGCAACAAAAGATCAGTATTTGTCAGTTTGTTGAGGTGCTGTCAGCCAAAATGAAATGTTCGGTTCACATTCAGTACTTGGTTCAGTTTCTTTAGCTGCTAGATGGCCTCTCTGTCGTCCGACCTCCATCGCAGTGGAGGTCTGTTTGCAGACATGGTGATCAGCGCCTTGTAAACTTCCAGCTTAGTGAAGCGCTTGACTCTCCTCCCTCCACAGTTTTATACTGCAAATGCTACAAGAGCTTGCGGAAAGCCTTTGCCTCCTTAGAAAAGCAAGCATGTTAGTCAGGGCACTGACAGGACGAGCAGATTCATGAAAAAATGGCACTTGTCTGCTGCCTGTGGTTATAGAAGGTTTGAGAACATCTGAAAGATCACATAGCAGGGTTAATCTCAGCTTTCCTTACACTTCCCGTTAGAAAAAAATGGCTATAGACCATCAGCAACCAAACATCATCAGAATAGCTACCTCGTGCTTACACAAGGGGGTAAGAACAAAATGTGTTTTGAAGGGTCCTTCTTCTGCAGTATTTTCTCCCAATGAGGGGTTCCGTCAAATTCAGGCTGTATTCAGAACATTTGGATAAATATCCAGAGAGGGACATAGCCTTCATTAATTTCTTTAAATCTGTTCATTCTTTTAGACTTGGCAATATTCTGCAAGTCCTTTTCCAGTATTTAAATTAGCATTATCTGCAAACGTATTTTTTATTTCTTTTAAACATATTCACCAATTGGCCACAGCCAATAGTTGTGGCAGTAGGAATGCTGTCACAAAAGGATCTCAGCTTCACTCACAGCTCCCTGTGAGGCTTTGCAAAGAAAAATGGATTATATTTACTGATCTTAAGCTAACACATTAAGACTGCAGGATTTTCCAATCCATCTGAAGCTAAAGGAAATGGTCAACAAGAATGTACATTTGAACTTGGCTCCAGGGCCAGAGGGGAACCTTCCCGTAAATATTAATTGCAGACTGGAGTTCCACCTTCAGCCTGCTACATGGTTGTGTTCTCAGATCCAAAGTGAATCTAACCACCACTCAGTGGAAGCGTCAATAAAACCACCAACTTCGGTGCCATATCTTCCTTTAAACCCGGTTCAATATTTCATTAACACTGTAGAAGTAGTAATAGCTGTAGCAGTTTTATTTTTTCCAAAGCCAACAATGCATCTAAGATATCAGTGTATCATGCCTGCGGAACCGAGTGCCACATGTCCTCAAATTCACTGTGGGATAGCACAGCTGCTGTAGAGGTGGGGCAGCCAACAGGGACCAGAGACAAGACTTTGTCCAAGGGCATGGCTCCTTAGGTGGCAGCTTCCTACATCAAGTTGGTTGCTAGCAAGGCAATAATTTCCACATTCCCTTACAGTTCAGGTCACCACAAGCCCAACGCAGGGTGTGTAGTCAAACACACTGCAGCTAGGATGTCTCCAGACCCAGACCAGCCCTGACGTGCACCTGTGCCTATTCCATGTTCTTACACAGCACTGGCATCTTCTTGTATTCCTTAAATAACATGGTACCGCGTGTACCAGTAAAGCAAGCCCTGTCTCTCCCACACAGCCTCAGAGTCAACAACTATAACCAGCAGACTCAAAGTTAGTGGAGCTTTTGTAATACTGCCCTAGGGTGATACAAGTCACTTCAACAGGCAATTCTTTCATGCTTTCTTACATTCCCATCCCAGCCCCACCTCAGCACTCTTCTTGCATTCCCCACGGTCCAAGAAGCATCCACAGTGCAGTGGAGACTAAGTGTTGTTTTATATTTATTTGATTTATTGTTTACGCATCCCAAAATTTGCTTGTCTGACACATTATAAGCTCATTTTCTGCAAAAATATCCGATTCCTCTTGACATATCGAAGCAGACCTTTTGCGTTGGATTGCACCATGACAGCGCCTCCACAGCAATTCATCCTGTACTTACTGCTGGGAAAGGCAACAGCACCAGGTCAGCCACAGACCTGCTTGTGTGCCTGTGGAGCAGGGTGCACGCCTTGCAGAAACCTTCAGATGGATTTTGGATTACTAACCTCGGTGCTGGAAGCATTTTAGCCTTATTACAAAATGCTCCAGCTGAGCCAATTAGCCCTAATTACAGGAGCAGTTACATTAGCCTACAGGGAGTTGTATCCTTACGTGGTTATATTACTTTGCTGTTTAGTATCTGCATAAACTTGACTGTGTCTTCTAATGAGAAAACAGAGGTTAGAAAAGTGACCACCGGTTTTTCCAGGGCAAAGAACAGAGGTGGATAAATGAGTATGAGGCTGCCTATAATCCTCTTAGCCAAGTGGCTTAGAAGGTGAGAACAATGTATAAAAGCTCAACAATCCTCTAAACGCACCTCCACTTAGTTTCTCCCAAAGCAGTATTAGGAAAATTTAAGAAGAAGAAAGAAAAGTAATGAAAAAAAATTTTTTTACAGCTTTGCTGAAGAAGTTTCAATACATTTAAAGCCCCCACTAGATAACCAGGATAGGGCAGAGCTGGTGAAAAAGGACAGATATCACTTGCATTCACTACCAGCAGCAGCTCACTGTTCTTTGCAATGTCACTAAGGAGTATCAGTTATTTCTGTTGTCCTAACAGTGAGTGTGAAATCACAGCAGAGAGGTTTTGTAATTTATGCAAGGCTGGGAACTGTGGTGGGGCATCCAACTCAGAAATCCCAATGTGGTGACTCCCAGTCATCGGTCCTGCCACCCCTTGCCCCAGGCATTAAAAGCCAATGTAATTAGAGCTCCCCAGTGAAAGGTTCACCAACAGAGCCCTGAGAGGAGGAGGCTGTCACAAACTAACCAAACAATGATTCTGCCGCTGGAAGGCAGGAGATCTGCCTCTCTGGAGATGAAAATACATTGTTACAGGGAAACGTGCAGGTCACCACTGCATTTGTGAAGCCTCCTCCCTGCTATGTGCAGTCTCTGTCTTCTGTGTGCCCCTTCCCAGGAGGGGAAGAGCTGGGGGGACCAAACCAAGAGACAGGAGCACTTCCCTGGCCAGGAGGGCAGGCTGGTGTGCATAATTCAGTGTGGATTCCACACCCCATGAGATGCCACTGGACATGCAGTGAAGCACACTGGGACCCAGAGCCACTATCCAGGGCAAAGGGAGGGACACACCAGACGACTGTAAGGGAAAGGGAGGCAGGAGATTCTCACCAACAAGGGAGAAAAGCAAGAGCAAGCACCACCCACAGTGAGCAGGGACAGCATCTGCGGCATCCCTGAATCATGGATCTTCTGAAGCATCCCTGGGGGGCTGAGGCTGCTATGGGTCCATGCACACTACTGTGGGAGGTCCCCAGAGGTGTAGCAGCCCCAGCTACAAAATGCAGCAGCATTGGTGGGATGCTGTGGGGCGATCACAACACACCGGGTAGGAAAGCTGAGCAGACTCCTGGAGACCCAGCCACTGGAAAGACCCAGGACTTACTTGTGCCACTCCAAGCCTGCACTCAGTTACCTGGGCTCTTATAGGGCTGTTCTTCAATACCGGGGGGTTCCTTATAAATAAGGCTCATGTGCTGCTGGAGTTGGGATGTGTAACCTCTCTTTTCCTCCAGGGGATTGAGGAACAAGCCAAAGGAATGCATAGGGCTGGAGTGCTCAGGGCTCTGCCAGGGCTGGGGAAAGCAAGTGAGGAGGCTTCATCCCCCTGCACCCCTGAATCCTGCAAAGCATTGACAGCAATCCATTTTCAGGAGGTGGATCAGAGTCCAGCACGGGCTCACGAGTGAGGGGTGGTCTTGAGAGAGCTGGGGGGATATGATGCGGGTTAGCCCAGTACAAAGCACCTGTCTTGCAGCATCTGTGCTCTGTTACCCATTCAGGGTGGGTCTGTTGTACAGCCAGCTCCTGCTGGGCTGCCACCGCTTCCCATAGCTGACAGGACCAGGGTTCTCGCCGAGGAAACTCGGCATCATGCCGGGTTCGACAAGAGGTGGTGTGGGCAGAGATGTTGCCATCGGTGAGCATACGAGACATTTTCCTACATGCCATCATTAAAACTCTGCCCCGCCAAGGGCAGCAGCGCAGGGAGGTCAGGCCCCTCCGCCCCAGGTGCACCCTCTCAGGATTTTTCTTCCCGAAGACTGGGCAGCGTGGTGTGGGGAGGTCGGGGCGTCCCAGCCGGCGTCTGAGTGGGCGTCAGGCAGCCTCAACGTGCAGTCCCACCTTGCTCACATCCCACTGCTCTGACGAGTGCCCCCATCTTTCGTATTTTCAGTCCCCGCAGGGACCCTGCCCAGGCGCCGCAGCA
>NW_010389982.1:44225-48595 GCF_000710305.1 Buceros rhinoceros silvestris | reverse complement strand
GACGGATAGTGTTTTGAGGCTCGAATCAGTTTGTAACCATACTTCTGGCAATAAATCCATCTGCAATGGCATTTCATGCAACCTTTTTGCAGTAGGGGATCTGCAGCTGGGGTTTACATGACACCTCTCAAGGCAACACTGCCTCCCCTGTCCCACCAAAGCTTCCTCTGGGCACACAGGTAGGACATCTACAGAGGTTCCTTGTGGCCATGGCAACCAGTGAAAGTGCAGAGACAAAACCCTGAAGCTCTCCTAAAGACACAATCAAGGGGCACCTACCAGAGCACATTGCCATGGGCTACTCCCCATGGACCCCACCAAGTCAATCACACTCCAGGAGATAAGTCATCTGTATTTCATCCTTGAGCGGCAGATGGAAGCCTCCACGTTCCCCAGAGGACAGGTGGCCACCACAGCGAAGGTCAGCACGGAGGCTATGGAGCTGGCACTGCTCACGGTAGTGCGTTTGTTGGGAAATAGCAAATATGTTAACAATTAGAGAAAGGAAATGCTGAAAGGCTGCCTTGTTAATTAAGGAACTTGCTATCAAAGGACTCGTTAAAAGCTACTGAAACAGAATGGTTGTTAAAATAAATACCCATTAATCTTTACGTGCAATCGGGAATATGCTGCCACTACCTGCTCCGCAGTGGGGGAGAGGGATCTCCTCAGCACACACCTACCGCTGCCAGAGCTGTGGTGGTGGCATGAGTCAGAGGGTCCCAGAAGAAACCCGACCAGGTTGGCCACGGGGCACCACCATCCCACTGCCCTGCAGAAGAACCACTGGTTTCTTTGACGAGGAACCTGCCAGTGCCTCCTGCTTTTCACTTGGTCAAAATTAGGTGTGATGTGGTCACTGAAATGCAAACAGAAGTCCTAACAGTACCGAGAATGTTTCCACCAACCCACCAACGAACGAATGCAGCATTTCCAAGAAAACAGAGCCTGACAGGTTTCACATGGTCTCAGAGTTTCCAATTATTTTTATTTTCTTGCTACTGACAGAATTTTTTTTTAATCTGCAACAAGCAGTGGGATTAATGTAAGTATATTTAGATGCACAAATCCATGCACTTCACGCAACAGAAAAGTGAGCCAAGATCACTGGAATTCCTCAATATTAAATGACCACTTTTCTATAAACATCACAAGTTGTCTCAATAATTTCACACTGAAGTTGCTGACTTTTCCAATTCATTATTCTATAGTGGTGGAATATTTTGCAGAAGATGGAAATTGCTATAACAATTGTTTGGTGGCGTAAAACCGTGAGTAATCCCAGCGAGTACTTTCTGTGCAAGCACGGATGAAGATGTCAGACCCTGCAGACCCCCAGGCGTGACTTCCTCCTGCCCCAGATGCCTCTGGACTGTCCTTGTTGCCAGCACCAGAGTCCCAAATCTCCCTAAACCATGGGCAAAATCAGTAAATCGGCTCTACTCACTCTTCAGAGGAAAACTTCCTGGCTTGCCTGTGCCATCCTGATTTGCCAGGTTCTTAATACCACCCTGATAAATTTTTAATTTTTTTTTAAAAAAAGCCATTGTTCTGCAGCCACCAAAGATGGCAAAAAAACCCCAAACAACAAAACCCAAAACCATTACCCAGATACATTAACACTTCCCAAACAATCAAAACTAACGTACCATGAGTTCTCTGCCAGTTTTAAAAGGTTAAACAGCAAACAAACCTTTCATCAATTGCCCAGGAATTCATTTTCAATTTTGACAAAACAGTTTTGTGGGGCTTATTCGTTATTTGGGAGGGTTTTTCCAGGTTTTGAGGTTTTGTTTTTATTTAGTTGTTTGGTTTATTTAAAAAGCTGTAGATCTACACTCAGTATATTGCAAATAAAAGTGAGTGTATCCAGCACAAAGAGGTCCAGGAGCAACAGATGAGAGCCTTGAGCAAAACGGATGGTCAAGAAGACCTCTCTGTGTTGGTCAAGCACTTCAGGCTGGTGCGCCAATGTCATCCTGAGCAGGGCGGTCTCCAATGATGCCCCCTTTGAATGTAGGATCTCAGCTGGCATTGATGACCACCAGGGTCATACCAGACTCTATGGGTCCATCTCTGATGGTGCAGAGAGGCAACGACAGAAGAAGGTGCTCCAAAACCAAAGCTTGTACCTACAGACCCAAATGATGGGATCTCATTGACCCAGTGAAGGGATAGGGGACAGGGGACCTTCCTGAATTGACGTCCATTTTTTAGTGGCCTTGGAGCACTATGGAATTTGAGGGAAAGGCAGAGAGCACAAAAGCACAAAAGCATCTGCTGTGGTGTTTAAAAGAAAGAAGATGCTGGTCTGGAGAACTGCAGGATATCACAGCTAAAACAAGGCCAGATTAAGGCACAAGAAGGGAAGCAACCATATGGAGTTAAAACACAAACAGCACAGGCACTGAATTAATGGAAACAAGACAGATAAGCAAAAAGAGAAGTTAGTTTTTCTTAGAATTTTTATGTTTATTATAAAAGAGGAATCAGTGCAGCATCTTTGTCCAGGAGATGATTAGACTCGTAAATGCTACACCGTCAGACAACACCACACATCCCAGAAAATCAAGCCCATCCCTAAGAGTATTAGCTTCAGAATAGGTATCAAGAGTGCAACTCTTTTAATTCTATTTACTTGGCTTTGCAGCAGCCTTATTAAAAATAAGTAATTTTTTTCCTCCCCAAATTGTTTGTGTTATGGGAAGAGGATGAGAGCAGACCGGTTCCTGGTTTCCAGCAGGGAATGTGCTGTGAGCTGAGCCCTGTCATTTTGTGTTAGACGTGATGCCATGTGATGCGAGAGGTGACTGACAGGCAAACGTTAACAGCTGCTTATTGATTTCAGCACTGTCAAGCTCCACATTTGATCTCTGGCTCCATGAAGTCATCCCAGGAGCTCAACACTGAAGCCGCTGTGTTGACTTATGGGCTTGGAAAAAGGCAACTGGCACCAAGCTACAAGCTGACATTCATGTGGTTTTGAAATTTGCCAAGGAAAAGAAGAAGAAACCTTCCAGCCCACAAGAGAAGGTTGGTGATGAGCAACATGTGTGGGGTAGGGTTCCTGAGCACAGAGCAATGACTGCTGAGGAAAGGGATGCTCCCCAGCCTTGGACCCCCAGGATGCTCCTCAGCCTTGGGCCCAGGGGATGATCCCCAGCCCTGGACCCCCATCGGGTCTTTGACAATTACAAAATTAAAGGTCTTCGGAAAGGGCAGGCTGTGACTGCACATGTTTCTTTGAGGAAGGTCTTTCGGATTCAGTGCACAACTGGGACCTACTGGAATGGTCAATGGCATCACCTTCATGACAACAGCCGCCCTCCCAGCCACAAAATCCATCCCGCTACTCGCAGCGAATGGGACAGGCATCTGTGCCCTGGTTCACCAGGAATAAGAAGGGCCTCTTCCTCCTCAGGACCTGCCATGCCAGAAGTGACCTGATGAATGACAGTTTCTGGTTTAGAAGAGGACTGATGCTCTGTGCAGGGTGAGCTGCCTGCGATGTTCCCCCCCTCCCTCTACACCTGATTATCTGGGCCAGGAGCAGGGCAGGTTCTAGTCACCTATGGAAGAAGCTTCGGTGCCATTAGCAAATCACCAGCGAGGTATTGTTGCACCTTTTTCCAAGTAAAACTTGGGTTTTAGTCTTCCCATGACTTCAACCATCTCTATCACACAATAGCTTGGTTCAAGACATGGCCTTCCACCATTGAACCATCAGGTTCACCACAGCAAACCCATGAAGAGCAACACCTTAAAGCAGTGCCAAATAACACGATTTTGAGTGACATTTGTCTCGTGCAAAGACCCACTCACCTGGAAAGCTGAAGAGCAAAAAGAGTAGTTGCTCCAACCCACCTGAAAGCCACCATCCTCTGACTGAAGTGGGATTGTTTTCAAACTCGGGTGAAAACTGAGCAAGAGCCCATGTTTAAGTGGCCGCCTTCCAGGGTATTTAAAAAAATCCACGGGGTGTCATTTTCAGAAGTAAACATTTACAACTGATTTTCTATTTGGAGCATGAAAGGGAAAACCAGCTGTCACAGATACGGCAGCAAGACAAACACGTGGCAAAGCTGAACTCCCAACAGGAGCTTAGAGGCAACCAGATGAATGAGCAAGAGCCCATGTTTAAGTGGCCGCCTTCCAGGGTATTTAAAAAAATCCACGGGGTGTCATTTTCAGAAGTAAACATTTACAACTGATTTTCTATTTGGAGCATGAAAGGGAAAACCAGCTGTCACAGATACGGCAGCAAGACAAACACGTGGCAAAGCTGAACTCCCAACAGGAGCTTAGAGGCAACCAGATGAATAAAAAAGGGGGGGAGGGGGGAGCAAATACAGCAATTATCCTCACCACAC
>NW_010389982.1:36462-44141 GCF_000710305.1 Buceros rhinoceros silvestris | reverse complement strand
AATTATCCACCCCACAAAAAAAATAACCCAGCCAGTCAACGCCGACCACTGCAGCCCAACACGAAACCCCTCACATTGCAATAAGAGAGGAAAAACCATCGGAGTTTGGCTGTGTTGAAGACACTCAAGGTCAACAGCTGGAGGCTGTTTTGGCTGAAGCAGGTGGGAGACTCAAGGCTCTCCTATGGAGCAGCACAGCAGAAATCACATCGGGGCAATGGTCTCAACCAGCTCCCATAGACAGATCCAAAAGTGTTTGGCTTTATATATATTTTTTTTAAAAATAATGTTTTTTTTATTCAGTTTGGGGTTTTTTTTTGGTCTTTAACCAAACAACACTGCATTTGTGGAGTAACCAGCCCCATGCTGAGGTTTTTCCTCAAAGGCATCAAGGGGTCTTGGCCTTATGAACCGCATCTGCTTGCTTACACCCAGGAGCAAATACACCCAACAAAATGGCAGCTGAAGGATTTTGTGACCAAGATAGAAGAGGATCCAGGATAAGAGCGTGCACAGGAACATGAGATTTCTCCCTCGCGTTGACTGCGCCGTCAGGGTCAACAAGCAACATCTACTTCTTTCTTTTTTTTTTTTAGAGAGTAGAATAAGTAAATAGAAGGAAGGGCATGGGGTGGGGAAGGGAAGCACCTCGGGACACAGCTGTTACAACCGAGCACGGGGCTGTTTCTCTGAAGCCTTATGGAGGCACACAAGAACACACAACCAGGCAGAGGGCCTCTGGAGACGCTCACTGGTTTGCAGCAAAGCTGAGAAGCAGCTGGGTTTTTGTTTTGCATATGCACATATGCAAATAACCCCAGGGAAATAGAGGATTCCAAGATCGGCCTCTTTTTCCTTGCAACCATCCCAGTGCGTGGCAGGATATTTTTTAATTACCTGTTTTTTCTAAGTCTATAGCATGGAAAGAGCTGGGTGTAAAGCCTGGCACACCCGAAACACACAGCGCCTGTGTTGGAGCATCCAGCTGCTGTTGGGTGTCCTGAGATGATTCAGAGATCCATGCAAGGACCTTCACACTGGTCGTGGGTGGGAAAGCACTCCTGCAGCCCAGGTTAGGCCTACGGTAGGAATTATACGCTTTCTCCTTGTTAGCCACTTAATTTAACTGTAGATGGTCTCATGAACCATGTAACTATCTGATCCCGACTCCAGCCCAGCTGGAGGTTCAGCCTGTGGCATCAAACGCCTGCTCCAAATACACTGCCTTCCACTTCCATGACTTTTTGAACCAATAAGAAGATTAAGAAGTCCCATTTACCTGCTCTCTAAACACTCGGCACTGTTACAACTGCACTGCAAACACCGTTCTCATGCTGAGCAATGGTACCACGAGACAGGGAGGTGTAGGGGGCAGTGGGGATGGGAATCCCACGCAAAACCCAAAATACATGGACAGAGCACGTCATGACAGCTCACACCACTTCTTCTTCCCCCAGAAGGTATCTCCATGGTGTGGCTCAACATTCCTAGCCCAGCAGCAGGAGGGGACCCTAAACAGAGCTATACAAACCTGGGGCATTCGACTTGCCACGGTGGCAGTTTGGCAACCTACCCCAGCACTAAATGATTATTTTTTGACATTTAAATTCATTTTACAGCAAACAGGAGCAGCAGACCAAGAAAGGATGGTGTTGTAGATACACCGCAACCCCAGAGAGAGGACGGTGACCAATGGACCTGCTGAGTGGGCTTGGACAAGGCACGGGCTTGATGCTCATCCATGTTCTCCTCCCACACTCACTACTTGGGTCTCCACAAAGATCATTTACCCCTGAAAAAGACACCAAGACCCCGAAGCAAAAGACATCAAGGAAAAAACATGGTGCTCCAACAGCAGAGGCACCTCAGCCTGCATCATAAATTATCTGCATTTAACGAGTCTCAATGTGCACACAAGAAGCATGAAGTAGCCCTAATTTTTCTTGATCCTATTCATGTCTCCTAACGCGGAACAAGGCCCTCTTCTGGTACCCATGTTCATGGGTTGAGACTTTCTGAGTTACATGACGCAAACCAAAGCCGTAGCCTGACCGTGATCGGAATGCGCGCCTCCACAACCAGCATGAACGAGAAAAAACCCCCCCCAAAAAAAAACCATATTTCATCCTCCTCTTTTGTGGCTTTTATTTTCTTTTGTATTTGCTTTGGGAATAACATTCTTTCCATTGGGAAGAGCCTCATTTTCCATTAAATACAAAGCAGCTGCCATTTTGGAAATAAAAAGATTATTAAATACAGATTTATTTCATTTTTTCCCTAACGTATGAAGAGCTGGAACCGCGCTTCCTTCTGCTGACTTCTCAGGGCAAAGCTTATGGCAGTGAGAAGACTTGAAGAGAGTGAACTAAATCGCTTCATCTTTGCCATATAATTTTATAATTATATTTCGCTGTTGTAAATAAGAGGGGAAAGACCCTGAGACTTGGAGCACAGCTCACTGCACTCATCCCTGCAACAGACCCCTCCGTTTCACTGCGTTCCCACCCTTTGAAAACACATGGATGCTCCAGATGCCCCGTTTACGCAGATTTCTGCTTGCTGAGACGCTGAAGGAAGGGTCGGCATGTTGCCGTGACGTACAAGCATTGGTGAACGCAACTACAACATGAGTTAAGGCCCAGATGCTGAACAGACTGGAAAAAAGGATGAGCTCAAACCAAAAAAACACCCACTCCAGTCCCGCTCCATGAACCATCAACGCCCAGCTGGGGAGAATTTTTTCGTTTTTGAAGCAGAGCTGGTGACTGAGTGACCAACACAAGCAGCATATGAAACTCCAGCTCGTTTTACATTTCTCCACAAACTAAATCACAGAATAAATCTCCATTGTCAATATTGAGATGCTACAGTTGAAAAACAGAGAGAAGGAAACAGAGGGATGGTGAAAGCTGTAGAATTACTGTTACCCTTGTTTTTTAATTAACCCATCAGGCTCTCCTTATTTATTGCCCTTCAGGACACACAATGAAGAAGGACCACAGCCAAAGTTAGAAGTCCATAAGGACCTGTCCTTTTAAATGCTTTTTTTGCTCCCTCCTCCTGTAACATCTAACCCCAGCTGCAAGATCCAGGGAGAACATCTCTCTGTGTGAAGGCACCCCTGTGACAGTCACATCAGGGTCTAGAGTACAAGTGCACTGAGGAGCAGCTGAGGGACCTGGGGGGGTTCAGCCTGGAGAAAAGGAGGCTCAGGGGAGACCTTCTGGCTCTCCACAACTGCCTGACAGGAGGTTGGAGCAAGGAGTGGATTGGTCTCTTGTCCCAAGCAACAAGAAACAGGACGAGAGGAAACGTCCTCCAGTTGTTCCAGGGGAGGTGGAGGCTGTTCCTGAGGAAACACTTCTTCCCTGTTGGGGTTGTGCAGGCCTGTCCCAGGCTGCCCAGAACAGCAGTGGAGTCCCCACCCCTGGAGGGATTTCAAAGACTTGTCGATGTCGTGCAGAGGGACATGGGTGAGACCTGGCAGTGCTGGGGGAAGGGTTGGACTCAATGAGCTTAAAGGTCTCTTCCAAACCAAACATTTCTGTGATTCTTTGAACATGTCCTTAATTGCAGCCACTCAACCTCACCAGCAGCCCTCACTCATGCTCACACAGCTATCAGTCCTGAATGATGGGCACAAGCTCCCAGCACTTCTCCACGCAATGCCTACTCAAGTGACCTCTGCGCGGGGACCCCAAAAGACACTGCACTCGAAGTTTGGGCTCCTCTGGGGCAGTTAGGGCTCCTCCTATGGGTAGATGGAGATAACTGGGGGCTCTGCAAGCAGATGTGGTGTTCACTAATGTTCTTTTGCAGGTTAATAACTTAAGAAGAGCCTTAGAACCTTCAGGTTGCCAGTGGATGAAATAAGAGGAAAGTATAAAATTGCAAAGTCTATTGTTTCATTTAAATTTGCTCAAGTGGACGGTAAAAAAAACCCCTATATTTTAACTTCTGTTCGGGATTTTGGAAGGTATATGCTGGGGCTCTGGTGCAGGAGGCGACAGGCGTGTTTGAATTCCTTGCGCCGAGGATGGATTTTCGACTGCCAAATTCCCCGTGCCACACACATGACTCTTTGGGTAGGTACGTGCATACAAAAGTAGCATAAAATAGCTTTATAAATTTAAGTTTCCTAAATAAAAATCAAAGCCAAACATGCCAAGGCGACTACACAAAGGGCAGCAATACCCAGGGAAGTGGGCACACCCTGCTTTAAAGGATTTATGGGACTGGGCATTTTCGCTTCAATTAATTTTCAGTGCTGAAAGCAGACAAGAAACCATGTAATTGCCAGATAACTTGGCTTACCCGGATTCGAGTTAACTAGCACTCCTGGGTTAATCAGAGGTCAGCCTTCTCCCCAGCCAGCAAAGCTAAATCCACCGTATTTGAATGCTTTGCTCTTTGCTTTCAAGCAGCCATTAGTTCCTGCTTCGACCTCTTCATTTTGGAAAGTATTTGGGATTTGGGGAGACATTTGAGAAGACCAGGAAAAGAGGGCACAGCCACCAGACTGCAGCACTACAGGACCTCATGGCCACGCGAGCGCTGCTCCGGTCCCCAGCCCACCTTCTCCCCAACAAGGCACCCTCATTTTAAGGGCATTTTGTCCAGTCTTCAGGGGAAGCTGGTCCAAGCAACCCCCCAAGGGACTCAGATCATCTCTGGAGAGCAAAGGAAGCCCTCTGAGGACCATACAGGGAGGACTTTGGATGCTGCTGATGCCCTGTCCATGTCGGCATCCCAGGCGACTCGCTTTTATCTACAACACCATGAAACTTCCAGGATTACCCACAACTATTTCCCATCAGACATTTTAAGCTCCGTTACAATTCCTCCTTTGTTCTGCTATTGTGTGCAATCAGATTTTTATTTCTCAATCTCTTTTAGACAGACAGATTAGTGATTTACCTCTACCAATTAATACAAACTACCTAGACAACAGAAAATTAGAGGGGTTAAAAAGAAGATTAGAATCTGTTGCAGTTAAAACCAAAACCAACTACAAGCAGGCCAGCACAGTCCAACTATATAAAGGGATTACTCCATTCCTGACCCTTTCCAGGGGACCTCCAGGTATTATTTTTCATTGATTTACCTTAACGAAACTAATGCACCCCTCTCCATAGGAAGCTGACTCCATAGCTGTCTAGGCACTGGATTCAATTAACGACATAAATACATCTGGCTTCTAAATGGTTGAAAGTTCTTGAAAAGCCAGAGGCAATACCAGTTTCTGCAGCTGTCTCTCCTCGGGTACGCCCTAAGGACACCACACAGGCTGGTCGACATTCAACACCACTCCTGGAAACCCATGGCCACGGGGGGATGCCCGAAGCATCCCTGCCTGCTCCCCGGCAGCGCGGGGCACCCCCGCCAACCTGCGACATTCAACACCACTCATGGAAACCCATGGCCACCGGGGGATGCCCGAAGCATCCCTGCCTGCTCCCCGGCAGCGCGGGCAGCTCCCGCAGCCCTGCCAGCAGTCAAGCCTCAGCTTTGATGGAAGCTGGCCTCAAATTGCTTTAACAAGGCTCTTTCTTTCCAGAAGCTGGCGTTGATTTGAGACCTCGATGTTGACTTAGAAACCCCCAGGTGCCCAGAGCCTGCAAATACTCAAGGCTTTGCTATGCTCCGTTTCCAGGAAAAGGGGTACAAGCATCCAACAGCGGCATGAAATATCAATACTACCACATCAGCCCAGAATTAAAACGGAGAGCAGGGGTTAAAGGCGGAGAAGCAGAAGCTGGGGTAGAGGCTACGGCTCCGTGCTGGCCGCATCTCACACTGCACAACTGCATCGAGCAGGGCTGCACTGACTAAAAAAACGAGGCACACTTTGCTCGCCTGTGCCCTGGGCTTGCAGACATGGGAATAGAGGAAACAAGGTGGCTCGAGAGCACTTTGTTTGCGATCTATCCGTAGAAATGCGGCAGCTTTTCATCCCACACATGAAACAAGCAGAAATGACAACAATTAGATGGGTTCGTTGAACCAGAAGGTAGGTTTGAAAGGTCTCCTTTGCTTTCCTGGTACTAATAATCTAAATAGGGAGATAGTGAATGACAAGAACCCACACTGCTTTCTGGATAAAATACTATTCCGCCACTCTAGCTGGAGAGAAGGCTTAGTGGTCCCAGTCCCATGTCAGAACACTTAGACCAGGAGGAGCATCAGGCTGGAATCCCCATGAGGGACTTGTCTGAACAAAACACAGGCATCAGGGAGGATTTTACAACAACCTTCTGTCTTTCAAGCAGAGGCTGAAGATCCTGCCGTGCTTTCCCTAGTAACAGGCATTCCCCCCAAATCCCCATGCATTTAGGGAGATGTGGGGGATAAAAGGAGCCAGTTGAATGTGATGTGCTATAAAAGCAACAATTCAGCAATGCTACTGCAGCAGCTTGTGGGCAACCTGGCTGGAAGGAAAACCTTCCCCCTGGTCTTTTACTTATCCTACTGTCTCAAACTTCTATTCCAACTTTTCCTTTCCTGCCTTCTGAGGACCTTTTCTGGTTCAACTCACCCTCTAACACTTGAGGTGCAAGCAGGGCAGACCAAATGCGCACGACACACAGTCTTGTACTCACCGACATTGTAGAGTGGACATCTACATCCCCCTACGGAGGACAACACAGGGAGTTTAAAGTCAAAGGCAGAAGAGAGCAAAGCAACAGTGACAAAGGCAGAGAGTACACACTTGTCATCGCCCATAGGTGCCTACAACCCATCAACGCTCCAACCAAGGCACCAGCTGCTTGACAGTTGGCAGAATATTAAAAAAGGCTAGATATGGGTTCCTTGAGCCTGGTCTAAGGAAGATGAGAAGAAAATCAAAGTACCACGAGACCAGTTTTATCGCTATTAAGTATGTTCTGCAACTCAATATCCACGGGCTCAGCTCTCCCACCTGTAAGACGGAGCAATGGAAATCAAGTCCTAGGGAGTGACAGCAGGGATCAGCTCAAGCAAAACTTGCTCAGCTCTTCCAAGGACAAGGGGACACATCTGACCATAGACAGGTCCTGTGAAAATCTAAAGAATTTGTCTTTGGTACTCATATGATGTTTTCATGACGGCTATTTTCCACTTGGGTCCCTCCCAACATGGTCAAAGCTATGGTTGGTGCAAAGTTCAAGGCATTTTACTTCCATGCCCTTTAACATATTACAGAGGTATTTGGCTTTTTAAATAAAAACATAGGTAATCCTCTTTAAAAAGAAGACAAACACTTCCAAAGCTCTTTCTACCAAAGCAAGAGCTGCCGAAGCTGGTGTAGACCAGGCAGAGATGCCAATATGGTGAGTAAGACAAAAACACGGCAGGCAGAGCGGCTGCGGCGTTCGCGCAGCTCCAGCTGAAATCTGTGCCTGCCATCTGGCAAAAATAAGCACGAAAGGGAAAAAGAAAAAAAAAACCAACAAAAAGCAACCCACAACCCCAAAACCCCTTGGCAGAGAGTTCACGCTGAACTGCTCAAGACAGCAGAGGTTAGAGTTTGTTCAATCGCTGAAAGATTGCTTCCCCTTCCCGGGTCAGCATCACCTCTTGACCTGCCCTGATTACCTTCCAAAGGAGGTTATCAAGATACAAGACTAACAGAGGATTAAAGGAAACTTAAAATAAAAACAAAACAACCCCCCCTCCCCCACCTTCCCCCAGCTCCGCTC
>NW_010389982.1:14268-36350 GCF_000710305.1 Buceros rhinoceros silvestris | reverse complement strand
GAAAACATCCTTGCTTTGTTAACCTGACAGTTCACTGTAGGTGTTGACACAACCCTCCATCTTGGAGAAGCTTAATGTCAACAAATCAGTGTGTTTGGAGTAGCCCTGTCAATGCGATTTACATTAACTTGTCTAACAAGAAATAAAAACAACAATCACCCATCAAAGACAAAAGGCTTTTTCAGTCATTCTTTTAAAAGTATTATGCTGGAAATGTTAATTTTTTAGGCCATGGCCTTTTACTTGCTGAAAACCAGAAACCACCTTTTTTTTTTTTGTTTCTAAAATACTTTTTTTTTTCTCTTAAAAAAAAAAGAAAGTATTTTCTTTTAAAGGAGGCCTGAGCATCCCACGTTAATGAGCTCAGCAGCAGCAGTAACCAACTCTCCCTGGGTAACACAGGAAGAGGGCAGCCTTGAAGCCAAATGTTAATTACGCTTTGATTTCCACCAGCATGTTATTTGCTTTGAGACATTTTGGGCACTTTGCGGAGCATTTTCGAGTTGTGGCTCTAAACCACCATGAAAATTTCATGCAGCAGTGGTATGCACCAAAACCCCGTTAACTTCGCCATGAACTTTTCCTCCCTCACCGGCACACGCTGTACCCACCCGCGAGCCCTTCACAGTCAGGGGCTCGGAGTCCTAAAACAAAGCTACAAAAACCAAATCGATTACAGGGGTTCCTAATATCAGGCGGTTTCCACCATCTCCCACATCGTCTACTCTGAGGCTCTAAAGGAAAAATCAGGGATTGCAATTCCTGCTTGAACACTAGAGAAAGTGGAGACTTTTTTATGCCTCTCCACAAGCCAGGACTAGCTTTGGTCTGGGTTATTTTTCCTGCTTGAGCAGAGGGATTGGATCAGATGACCAAGATGATCAGAGAAGTAGAAGGGGTAGAAGCCCCATGCCTGGCACCATTGCAGGTCACGTTGGCCCTTGGGGCTCTGAGCAACCTGCTCCAGTTGCAGATGTCCCTGCTCCCTGCAGGGGGTTGGACTGGGTGAGCTTTAAAAGTTCCTTCCAACCCAAATTATTCTATGATTCTATGGTCTCCAGTGGTCCCTTTCAACCTTCACCATTCTGGGATTCCCCCCAATAAATACAGGAAAAATTCAGCCTCATGTACCCAAAAAGGGAGACACAAAACCTAATGCCAGAATCTTGGCTCAGAGTCACCTTTGAGCTCGCTCAGCATCTCTGTTCCTCTTCACTCCCTCCCTGAAACATTGACTCAAGTCAACCGGACCCTTCAAGGCCATTTGATCTGCCTTGCGGCGAGCTGGAGCCTTGACCCCAGGAAGGTTTCCTGCAAATGAGCAGCTCCATCCGAGACAATGGGATTAGTCATACCCATCATGTTAAGGAGCCGCCTGCATTTTTGCAGGCTCAGGGCTTTTGGCTCTGTTCTATTACAGGACAGTGCGTTTTGTTGGTGTAATTTTAGCACAGTAACCACCAACATGCCTGGACTGAGTTTCTTTGATCAGCGGGTGAAGTTTTTTCTTGCTGTAATTACTGTCGTGACAAAAGGCAGGTGAGTAGCTCAGCTCCTGCTACTTACTCATCTCCTGAGACTGCCACTCTTCTTCTAGAAACTGCTGCAAGTTCCAACACCAGGAGAATGCTTTTCCCTTCTTAAAACTGTGCAAATTCAACATGAAGGGACCAGATGGTCAGCTCTGGAAAACAGTGGCATTTCCAAACCAAAAGGACACGAGAACAGGAAGGGACAGTGTTGCATGGAGTTCGTGGACGCCAGTTAAAGCTGAGGTTGGATGGGGCTTTGAGCACCCTGGCATAGTGGAAGGTGTCCCTGCCCATGGCAGGTGGGTTGGAGCTACATGATCTTTAAGGTCCCTTCCAAACCAAACCATTCTGTGATTCTATCAATAAGAAGATGCTCCAAGGATGTTTCATCCAAAGACACCCCTCCAAGAATGGTGCAGTCACTTGCTTTTCTTTGTGGGCTACTGGCCATGCGAAAATCCTCTGTTTTATAGCTGGACCAAGCAGGAAACTCATTTCAAACAGGGCAGCAACTCCTCTTAGATCGTAACACTACAGTGCTAATGATTTGGGCTGGATTTGGACCAACAGTATAGAAACAGCTGTACCTTGCCACTAGCAATTCTGCAATACCCTCTTCTAGTTGTAATTCACCCTTTCTGGAGATAGTTCCTTTCCCTCTCAAGCCCCTCTCACTCTCTCCTTTCACAAATTAAGCTCATGCCACATTTTTGGTGCTTTCACAAACATCTCCATCATTTTCCTGTATCGCTTTTAGACAGATGTGGGCTTCTACACACCTTATCTCCTACATTTCACTTAGCAAAGTGCAAAATTTGCAATGTGTTTCTAAATAAGCCACTGCAAAAGGCCCTTGAACTCTACAAGAACGAACCAGCAGAGGCACCGAAGGAGCTTGGTGTTTTTAGATGTACCTGACTTGCTCTCACTCACCACCCTGCAAGGGAACGTGGGGACCTGTCAGCAGTGTTCATAACACTCCTCTAACGGAAGGAACTCCAATATATATATAAAAAAACCCCAGACCTACATCTCCATTGACCAGTGCTATAGCTTCACAAGCCAGACTGCAGCACCTGATTTTGCCTCCCTTCTTTCAGGAGGCTGCTGGGAGGATCAGTGCTGTGTGATGCTTTGAAGATAAGGTGCTGCACGGCAAATGCAAACAGCCTTCTCCTCAGCTGGGTCCTTTCTAATCCAGGTCTGCAAGAGAAAAGGCTGCTTTGAACTGTCTTGGTCCTTTTTAGACCAATTAGCTGCTGCCCCAGTCTCCAAAACAATTTTGACTCACTCAAAAGGGAAAAATTAATATTTAAGGAAGATAAATTACTCCAGATCCATCTCATAAATTATTGTGGACACCTCTCCCCACCCTCATCTCTCCTGCTAGTCATGCTTCATGCTCTGGTGCAGAGACCAATCTCCCTGTCAAATCCCATTACTCGCTTATGTTAAGTACTCCCACTATGATTTGTGGAAGTGGTCTCTAGGTGATAAACCATCCTTGTGCCATCACATCTCCTTTTTTTAAGAAGAAATCCAGCAGCTGAGGAACCCAGCTATCTCCAAGCACCTCCCAAGGGCACCTAACCCATGCCTGCTTGCATGGCCACCAGCCATGCTGCTCAGGAGGAGACATCTTGCTAATAAACCTGGTCTAAAGAAGATGGATGAAAGCCCTTCCAACCTCTCTGAACAGGAGGCAACATTTTATTTAGCAGTTTGCCCCAGTGACAACAGACCTAGGAAAGCACCTTCTCCTCAACAACACCTCCACGTACAGAGAACAAGGAAAGGCACTTCCCCTCCTCCTTTGGTGGCTTCTCAATCCACACCAAAGCAGTCTTTATTCCGTCCTGCTACCATAGAAGACCAAAGACATGAGCCATCCAGAAGCTTTGGGGCTGTAAAACCTCCAAAAATGGCTCTGGAGGTCTTGAACGTCTTTCGGGCAGAACAATAAACAAGCAGAATGGAGTGAAAGAAACTGCTGTTGTACATTAGTCCTTTTTTTCCTGTTCATATCCAAGCTCTTGAAACACCCAGCATGGGCCCATGTTCTCCAATCCTGGGCACCCAGGAACAACAAATAAGTAACAGTCCAGGAAAGAAGAAAGATCTGAGATTGCTTTTAGGAGAAATCCAGCATTCAGTGAATTTGCTATTTCAAAATACCTGCTGTCTGAAGATACTCTTAAGTACATATCCATATAGCTCAGAATGAGTCCTATTTAAAGGAAAAAAAAGCTGTTTGAGCAAAACTGAAACTCCCTGGTGATTAGATTTTTCCTACTCAACGGGACAATACTCAGCCAACTGCAAAAACCAACATAAAATACATTTTTTGATCACAATAACAGCATAAACACAGGCATATTTTAGACAGCAGAGAAAAGAAACATATGCTGCCTTCCCGCAGAGCAGTATTTTGACGTGAGGCATCCAGTGACGTGTCAAACATTTGGAAATGTATCTGCAGCTCAAATAATAGACACTCTTATACTGGGATCTCTTGAAAACTATCTTGAATGTCCATTAAGTTGAAAGTCGACATATCTAAAATAAAGGTGGATAATGAATTACGGTCCAGCTTCTACATGGGGGACTGTGATATCTCCCCTGTTCATTAATCAGCTGACTTGCAAATAAATACTTGAGGAGACTCTTGCTGAAGCCCAACTTCTAAAACAACTTGCTTTAAAAATAGGTTTGTTATTCCACAATACTTGACAGCCCAAGGCCCCAGTTCCATCACACTCCATAAAGCTCGAGCAACCTTTAGTTTCAACAGCACCACTGAACGCCCGAGCGCTTCCCAGACCCAAAGCAAAAGCAGATCGGTGGAGGCGGCTTACCGGGAGGTGAGTGAACACAGCAAACGTGCTGCGTAGAAAGCCAATGAGATCTACAAGGTAGTCGCTGGCCTTGCTGCCTGGCTCCATGGCCATCCAGTCATAGTCTGCCAGCTGCAAGAACTGGTCTATCTTCTGGTTCAGGTTAGTGTAAATCTCCTCCTCCGCAGCATGGCGGGCATCCTGTGAAACAAGACCGTGTTACATGGGGTGGAGTCTCACAAGTAACAGGACACGAGGTTGACCCTACCTTTAGCCTTACAGGAAGCTCAAGACAAAGCACCCGTCAGCAACTACATGGCTGCTACAGCCTCAGGTTAGCTCAGACTGGTGTGACATGTGCCACCAGGTCAGTGATAGGCAAGATGAAGTTGGTGTCTGCCTCTGATGCCACCTGGGGACTGGGAAGACAAATCTAGCACAGGATGGAATAGAGTGAGATGGAAGAGGAACATCCCACATGGAAAAAGGTTTGAGACCCACCAAACTGTGTGCAAGCACGGGGTGCAGGAGGGCCACAGAGGAGCCTCCCTGTCAGGAGAACAGTAGGAAAACTCACCCTCAGGCCAGATAGGTAGATGATTCCAGAAGGGACCACAAACGGCTTTCCCTAGGGACACAGGGCCTAAGTCTCCTGCTAAGTTATCCCAAGAGCAAGCCTAACCTAATCAGTTCCTTGCTGCTGCTCGAGTCCTTGGCGATGTTCCCATCTCCTGCTCTCCAGCCATGGGGCATATTCAGACATCCCACAGCTGACCCAATTAAGGCCTTAGGAGTTCATATAAAGTATCTGGGTGGAAACTCCTGGGGTTTGACTTAAAGATTTAAAGACTGGGGAGTTTAGCAGTTTCTGCCAGCCATGATTTCTAGGGAATAATGCAAAAAAAGAATGCAAAGGTACAGAAATACAAGTTCTGAAAATCTATTCTCCTCTTGGGTGAAAGAGGAGAGCTTGTGTTCATGGCCAGACATGTGTAACATTGTACAGTGCTCAAATGGCAAAATGAAAATTCATTTAAAAAGAAGAAAAAAAAAATCAGGCTTTTGTTGAAAAGCTGCTTAATCTGTTAGATAATAAGTGCTGCAGTCACAGCCTGTAAATAAGAGCCACAAAAGCTCACGACCTCAACAGATGTAACACTCTGAAGGACAAACCCAAAAGCTTGTCTGATGGCATCAGCTTCCCAGGATATGACAAAATTACCTTTCGGCTCAGCTTAGCTCCCCACATCCCCACATGTGCTTGGAAAGCAGATACTCTCCAACCAAACCTCAACAGCAACTCCCCGGAGGTGGGTCTACCAGTCTTCTCACCTTGAAGGTTGTGGTCCCGTAGAGTTTCGTAGTGTGGACAGTTTCTGGAAGTACATTAGTGATATTGGTTATGAATTCTTCTAGGAACTTGCAGGATTTCTCCAAATGGGTCGTATTTATAATAATCTGTACAAGCTGCAAAGGCAAAAAAGGTTTTCAGCCATCATGCTCCTGAAGCCAGGGATGTGCCGGGTTAATTGTTGCCAATTCATTAGAACTTCCAGCATGAAAAGCTGACACTGTGCAAACTAAGCTTTGCTACATGCTCAAAGGCTCTCCTCCTTGAACAACATCAAAAACTTAAATAAAAGATAATTTTGGGGGGAAAAGCATTTCCCATGACAGCCACTAATACCACAAAAGATGATTTTTTTTTAATGCCTTTCCTACATTCAGCTGTCAGTCAGCGCTCATTTCAGTGCAGCTCAAATACAACAGGCTTACAAAAAAACCCGCCATGTCAAATCCCGAGTATTCGGTCTGCTAATGAACCCTAAATAACCCGCGTCTTGAGTGACACTGAACAACATCAGACCAAGGCATTTAACAAAGAAATCACAAGGTTTTACTTTTCTGAGGGTGGTGTGGCTGAACAGCAGGTCTCACCCTGCTATCTTTTCGGTTATCATACCCCCCATTATCTGCAGTTTTCTTAACACCATCTTCT
Source organism: Buceros rhinoceros silvestris (assembly GCF_000710305.1). Classification (NCBI taxonomy): domain Eukaryota; kingdom Metazoa; phylum Chordata; class Aves; order Bucerotiformes; family Bucerotidae; genus Buceros; species Buceros rhinoceros. Next base: position 29,985 of record NW_010389982.1, on the reverse strand, counting down.
CGGCTGCCTTCACGTGGAACTATTTTGGGACATTAAAGGCAACCAGAGAGTAAAAATCTCGGCTGAAGTCAATCAACTCAAACATTTACAATCCAGAGCAAAACAATCCAGGCTTCCACTTTAGAATCACTGACTTGGAAGCATCATTACTCCTTAAGCAGATACCATTTTTCTGAGCAGATTGTCACAAGTATTTTCAAGGTGCAACAGAAGCTACAACAAAACCTTCCCAAGTAACGTCTGGCTCAGGTATCATGTCAAAGCGGCTCCCCTATAGACAAGAAGGCACGGGCACACCCTGGACTGATATCATTTAATTGCTGGAGTATGGCGTGGCAGCCTGCGGTCACCTCCTCTACAGAAGTGGTTTTGAAACACCCACAGATCTTCTGAATGAGGTGGATTAATCAACCATTTGAGAGTTGCAGGCGTAGAAATGCTGAAGTGATGTGACAAAGATTATGGTGCCCAACTCTTGCTAGTGCCAGTTGACACGAGAAAGGGCAACAGTCACAGTTTGGGAACTTTGGCTTAGATATTAGGAAGGTAGCACAGAACTGGAACAGGGTGTCTTGAGAAGCTGTGGGACCTCTGTTTTGGAGAAACTAAAAGTTGTGCAGAGAAAGCCACGGTTGACATGATTCAAGTGAGCAATGATCCCACTTCCAGTCAGGCTAGATACCTCCAGAGGACCTTTCCAGCAAACACGTCTTTGATTTCAGTCAGGATCTTGTTTCTAAGAAATCAAATTATGATCTATTGGAACCCTTCTTGTTTTGTACTTGGTTTGTGTAATGTATCACACAGGTAACTAGGAGGGTTCTCATTTTGGGATTCCTTGGATTAATCTTGTTCTTGATTTTTGCCTTCAAACAAGCACTTATTTGCATTTCCCCATGTCAGATAGCACTGACATCATGATTGTGATGTATTTTCCTACAGTTTCAAGTTAATTAAATATTAGATACTTCCAACTGTGTGAAATTCCTCCTACACCCTCCTCTAATCATCACAACTTACTGGTCCAGATCGATTATCAAGCTCAAAGGCCTTGATTGCTTTGATTCTCTTCCACCACTTGTTATGAGCTTTCCTGCTCCCTCTCCGGCTCTTTCACGTTCTCATCCTCTTTTGAATTCAGAGGGGTAAGACCTTCTCTGTTGCCCTAAGACCAACTTGTTGGGGTATTCAAAGAAAAAACAGAAGCATCTTTTCCTCCTCTTTTGTTGAGGGATCTCAGGGTTATTCCAAACACCAGGATTATTTGCACCAGACTTGGTAACAAATCTCAACATCCACTGCTAAGATGCAGCCCCTCAAAAAACAGCAATGAAAAATAAATTAAAGAGGACAGCTGACCAGAAAGGTTGATACACAGCCTTGTATTACCTTGTCCGCTGCTTGGAAGATGATACTGGAGAGCCCAGCACTGCACGGTGTTGCTTTGTGCAAAAATTAAATCTGGCAAGTTATAGTTACCCAAGGTACTTGAAACATCTTTTGCAATTACTCTTGACACCAGGACTTGCCTGGGGCTCTTCAAGGTGCCCTCTAATTCCTGTGTTCCATGCAGTCACATCAAAGTTTTTTCTTAAGAGGGAAGGATTTGAGAAACTCAGGAGAAAAATGCCACATTTCCATTTGGACAAACAGGCCAATGGTTACATGAAGAAAAGAGGCAGGAGAGGATGAAAACATTCAGAATAGTTTTTCTTCAACCAAATTAGAACAAAAAATGATGGTAGAGATAACCCCAGGAGAGTTGTGCCTTGGTAAGTGGTAAGGAACAAGAGGGTGAAAACATGTGAAGAGATTCAGAGATGAACACCAGTCTCTGGATACACCACACCTCCAGAAGGCCACAAAGAAACCACTCTCAGCCCAAACATAGGTGTCACCTTCACTCCACACGGAAGATGCCAAGGAACATCTACACCATCTGAACTGGGCAAAGGCAACTGAGGGGACTGTAGCACTGGGTTTGCCTCTTCTACACTCAGTCACACTGTGGGAATATGTGAAACAGCAGCCAAAAAGTTCATTTGGGGGATGCATAGTGCAGGAGTGGTGTTGCATTCCTCTTTGTGCAGCCAGCCTTGAGAGGAGCAGGAGAGAAGAGGAATTTGCCCCCAGCGAGCAGAGAGATTCCTGACTTTGAGATAAAGGGCGGAGGAAGCATCTAAACTCTCCAAAACTCACCTCCACGGGGTATTTACAGCGTCCAAAGAACAGGACACATTTCTACAGTACGGTCAGTTAAACAATGGCAGCTGCATCAATATCTCCTCATTTAATAACAGCACACAGAGGTCCTGCTAAGGTACCCAAACTGCCCTCGGTACCACACACATTCCCAAACTTGCACGAGACTTCTGAGAAATTCGCCTTTGTGCACCAAAAATATCAACAGCAAAAAATTATAGAGTTTATACTGTAGCAATGTGCTGAAACCCCCTCAAACATCACCTAGAGATGGGGACCACTCCATATCCTCTCCTAGCTCCCACTAGCTCTTCTCCATCCCTCTTACCTGCTGCTTTAATTCAGACACATAATGCTCTGCAAATTCAGAAGAGGGGCAATTCTAACAGCAACGGCAAAAAAGCTTCCTGTTTCCTGCGGTACTGAGTGCTTCTTCGTACAGCAACACTGGGTGGTTCCATTATTGTTTTACAATCTCCTATTTTATAATAATGTTCCAAACCAGCATCTCTAAAGGTGCTATAAGGAGCTCCAAGAGACCAAACCCCCTTCTGTCACCCTGCCCTGGAAATGGACCCCTTCGAAGCCATGTCCTACCTCCGTCAGCCCTACATTTTTCCTCTTGATGACATTCTGTAAACAGTTGCTCAGCGTTCGGGTCAGCAGCAGATTTGTAGATTTTCTAATCATATCGTCAACTTCGGTGGAGCTGCAAAGTAGAATTTAAAGTGAGGTTTGAAAACTGCTCTGTGAAAAGGAAATCCCCTGGAACCCTCATCTGTCAGACTCCTTTCCAACCTTCTGCCTCATGTACGATCATCTATGCACCACTTACAGATGCAGACATACTAATAACACAGGAAAATACCAACAATTTAGGCCTTTTTCTGCCTGAATCGGTAAGGAAGGGGGACTAACACATGCTATAACTCCATCCCTGAGCCTCTTCTCTGAGAGGAGCTGCTCCAGTTCAGGTAAGAGCTGCCCGCAGCATCAGCACTAACCCGTGCAGTCAAGCCACCACCCTGCACACGATGTTGGAGCTCAGTACGCAACAAGAAAGGGATCAAAGACCTGCAATGGGGGATGGGGAGGTGGGGAATCAACCCCCCAAAATACCTCTCCAACCTTCCCATAGCTTTTTCTTCAACTATATCAGACTGGAAGCTCTTGTGACTTTTGCCAGCTGGCTGTAAGTGGAGCATTCCTGATGTTTGGGGGTCTGGCTTTCTGCTCTGAAGCATCTCTCCAACATGCACCCAGTGAGGTGAAAACTCTCCTTTCTGAAGGAGGTTGTGGAAATCCATCCCAGCCCAGACTCCTTTGATCTGTTGTTGGCCCTGCATTAGCCCTGACACCACGGGGCTTTACCTCTGGCATCACAGTGACAGGCAGCTGAGGGCAAAGAAAATTTCCAACTGGAAGGCTGAGAAGAGTTAATAACTTTAAGGTTCCCAGTAAATCAAGCCAGTGACCTTTTGCTCCTTATCCTGTTTTACCTGACAAATAGCCCACATTACAAAGCAGGGATGGTCACAAGAAGCAAAAGCAAACCTTGCAGTTACCCCACCGCTGGCATGTCAGGTGGTAGATGTTGGGGTGCTGCTGCTGGGGTACCTGCTGGGGCAGGGATGGGCACTGCCAGCCCTTGTCCATCTCACAGCTCCCAAACTTCCAGAAGTCTTCCAAAACTCCAAAAACTTCCAAAACTCCCAAACAAAGAATCACAGAACAGTGTGCGCTGGAAGGGATCTTAAAGATCATCTAGTTCCAGCCAGCCGTGGGCAGAGACGCCTTCCCCCAGATCAGGCTGCTCAAAGCCCTGTCCAACTTGGCCTTGAACCCTGCCAGGGATGGGGCATCCACAGCTTCTCTGGGTGACCTGGGACAGGGTCTCACCACCCTCACAGGGAAGAATTTCTTCCTTACATTTAATTTAAATCCACCCTCTTTCAGTTTAAAGCCATCACCCCTCGTCCTTTCATTACATGCCTTTGGAAAAGCCCCTCCCCAGCTTTCCTGTAGCTCCTTTCAGCACTGAAAGGCCGCACTAAGGTCTCCCCAGAGCCTTCTCTGCTCCAGGCTGAACAAACCCAACTCTCTCAGCCTGTCCTCATAGGCGAGGTGCTCCAGCCTTCTAACCACCTTCATGGTCTCCTCCGGAAAGACGCCAGGGAACATCTACACCATCTATACTGGGCAAAAGCAGCTGAGAGGACTGTTGCGCTCTGTTAGTCTTTCCTACACTTGATTTCTGCGCCTATTTAATGTTAGAGCAGAGGCACTGACTCAAGCCCTGGCCCATCAGTGCCTGATGCTTGGGAAAGAAAGACTGAGTCTTCTCTAACAGCAACCCTGTGGCCACAGCAGGCTCGTGGACTCACTCAGCCATCATTATCAGTTCATTTGATTTCTAAAGTTATTCAGGACCTTTCCTGTGCGGCTGCCTGAGCATTGCATCCCAACAATTCCCTGGAGAAGTGCCGAATATTGCTCTCTGCTCACATCTCCGAGCAAAGTTACACTCGTATTTCCGTGAGACTGAGAAAGCCGTGTCTTGCTGCAGCTTTCCCAAGGAAGAGCCCAGCTGCACAACTCCCCGTACGCCCAGCGGCTGCTCACCACGCTGCACTCCCCAACAGGTTTCTCTAATATTTCCTTTTCCCTGATGTTTAGAAGTCTGCTTTCCTGAGCTACAGCCTGCCAAGGGTTGACCACTGTCTCCTTCCCAGCTGGACACCGGCAGAGCAGGGCCAGCAGCTCGGCAGGACCTAACTCCTGATTATATAAATTCGATGTCATCAGCCAAAGTCTTAGTGCGGGTCTCCTCTAGATCATCACCGCTGATCCCTGTGAGTTTATTTCCCTCCTGCTGAGCAGGGAGGTGCATTCCATGCCAATGACGATCAGGGCCAGTCCACTTCGCATGCCAGATGGACCCGTGGGTTCCTTCTTGCAGGGTTTTGATGTGTGGTCTAAGTTGATGCATTGAGGTTTTTTAAAAGTGTGGAACAGAAATAAAAATATGGGGGGAGAAGAATTAATTTTCCTGGTCTTTATACTACGGGTAGGGCTCTCAAATAAGGTTTTACTTAAACAAAAAAACCCACCAAACCCCACCACGCACACATACCCCCAAGCCCAGGAAGAACCAGATTGTCCCCAGTGTCCTCCACCAGACAATAGCATGGTTAAATATAGCAAGTACAATAAAATCTAACCCTGTGATGCTCTACAGATGGTAAAGATGACACCCAAGGAGATTTAAAGCAAAGGGCTGGTACAAAGGGACCCCGTGACACTGGGGGCAGCTGCCTGCTGTTGCCAGAGCAGTGTGGGAACTGAGGAAGAGGGCTGGGGGGCAAAAAGAGCTGGACCCATGCTCAGAAGGGTAAAGAAAAAATTATGCAGGGAGCAAACAATACACAAAGCACTCGTGCAAGCACTGTGGCTCTTTCAGAGTTTTCCCTGGGAAAAGCTGAAGTGGAATATACAGGGAGTGACAAAGCCTGTCCCCAAGGCTGGTGGAGGGACAGACCAGCCAAGGTTGGAAGTGGAGTCGGTGGCTGGAGCTTCCAGCATTGACTGGAACAGTGAAAACACAGATGAAGAACACGGGGGTTGGACACGATGTCAGCTTTTCTCACTAGACCAACCCAGCAATCAAGTAGGTTGTGCTGGAAAAGCTTGATCCTTTTTAACTCAAACATCAACCTGTCATCAGAACATCAAAATTAAACAAGCCAGTTACCGTCTGGCTGCATGTACGCCCCGAGACAGTCATGCACTTGGCAGGAGCTCCCGGGATGCTGCTGGCCTCTGCCCGATGCTACTGCCAGCGCTGACGGCATGAGGTTGCTGTATCATCAAACACTCTGCAAATCGAGGGTTTGCTTCAATTGCTCACTTCAGCTGCAGGAACATCTCAACCATTATAAGCCTTCAGGGCATAAACTAGTGCTTAATAACACTGCTTAGTACTTCCATGCTGCTTTTACGTCTTCACGGCACTTTAACTGAGATTTCTCTTCATACAAGCACCATTTCCAAAGGCTTCCTACTCTCATTTTGTTTGTTGGCTGCATAAGCTAGAATGGGGGGTCAAGCAGCCTGGTAACTGTGGTTGGGTTCCACCAGAGCAGAAGGATCAGTGACATCCCCCATGAGGTCCAAAACCTTGCGATACCTCAAACCTCCTTTGGTTCAACAGAAGAGGTAAGTGACGGTGGCAACAGGGGTGATGGGTGTCAGCCACTGCCTTGCCCAGCACCCTCCAGCTAAAATGATGAACCAAGCTCACACCAACAGCCCAGACCCAGTGCCTGGACCAGCAGGGCCAGTTAGCAAAGAATAATGGTATCAGTCAGTTTGATGATGCCATCTCTTGACTGTGAAGTAGAGGTTGTCTTGGTTCCATGGATAGGCCGGATCTCTATTCTCCATGCACAAGAAGAAAACAAAACCCCCAAATGAACAATATTGCTCGTGTGGGCTGGTCACTACGTATGTCTGATGTCAATTTGATCTATCGGGTTCCAATTGGTAGAAGCTGGTAGTGGGGAGGTCATTACTCAGCCTGCACATTCAGTCGACAACCACAGACCACTTGTAACCCCAAAGCAGCAATATGAGCTATCAGAGAAGCCGTATTTCTCTCCACTCTCCTGATGCTGACTTCCAAAGGTCCTACTTGAGTCACTTATTCAAGCCTCTGATTCATTTTTTCATTTTATTTTGAATAACTTTATGTACTTAAATTATTTTCAGCACTTTAAAAATTGTATCCTGAATTCTTTCAGGATAACATCCACTGGACTGACTACGTGACTAACGTCGCTGTCCTTGAACAGGCAGAGGTCACCAGTATTGAGGCCACGTTGCTGAAAACGCAGCTGCACTGGGCAGGGCACATCTCCAGGATGGCGGATCACCACCTCCCTAAGATTGTGTTCTACGGTGAACTCGCCACCGGCTGCCGCAAGAGAAGAGCTCCAAAGAGGAGATATAAGGACTCCCTGGAACAACACCTCAGCCTTGGCCATACTGACCACCATCAGTGGTCCACCCTGGCCTCCAATCAGGAGATTTGGAGACACACCATACATAACACTGCTGTCTCCTTTGAGAGCACGCGTAGAATCAGTCTCGAGAAGAAGAGACAGCGGAGAAAGAACCATGCCTCGACTATACCACCCAAGGAGACCTTCCGCTGTGCTCTTTGCAACTGGACTTGCCTATCCCGCATTGCCCTTTTTAGCCATCAGCGCGCTTGCAGTAAGCGTGGGTAATGCCCTTCCCAAATCTTCGTCCGCGAAGCCAAGCCATGATGATGCTTTGTTTGAAAAAAAAAGCCAAAGTGAAACCATCAAAGTCCTGGTAGATTAGAGCTGACATCTCATCCTTCCACCCACTGTTTTCCAAAGATATTCCCTATCTTTCAAATGGGAAATTCCACTGGCAGCGGCGGAAGTCTTCCAGCAAGTGGATATTTTTGAAGACATCTCCTTGATGAACCTGTTTTTTAACAAAAGCAGAACAACTGAAAATATAAATGAGGTTTTCTTTCCCCTAATAAATTTAATAGAGCCAAACAAAAAAAAAATTGCAACCCCTATAAATCCACACTGAGCTCCAAATTGTCTTCAAACGCTTGGAGAGCAAAATAACTTTCACGAGCGTATCAACATAAAGGAGAACACCACCGTCCAACAAATACAAGGAGCTAGTTCAAAAAAATAATTAGAAAAAAAAGAGACAAGCTACATTTTCTGCCACAGGCTCTGTTCCTCAGGAAAAGACCGCGGAGTATTTAAGCGAACTGTCTGGGTTAATGACAGCTGATGTCCCGTATCCCATAGCAGTAGTCATGACCTTCAGGCCTCCCGTGACTGACGGGCTGACCCCAATCACTCCAGGGTGCGAGGTAAATGACAACCAAAGAAGAAAAAGAAAGAGAAGAGAAAGAAAACTTGCTGCCGGCTTTGTAGCCAAGCTTCCTAATAAAACCTAATTCAAGCTGTCAGGGTGAAATGAAGAAAGTGTCAACAGGGGTTTTCAGAGAAATATTCCAAATGTTTGGCTCGAAAAGCCAAGAGCTGGGCTCCCTTCCCCCAGCCCAACACCGCTCCTCAAAAAGGGCTGGAAAATCCAATGTCGAAAGGAATTTTAATAATGTGTCCTGGAGGACCCCTGAGGAGGGACCCAAGGGGACACTTTTCTTCCCTTCTCTGACAAACTCAATCATTTCTGTAATGGTGAAGAGCACAAAACTCATGAGGGAAGTGCCAATGGAGGGGTTGGCGAAACCAGCATCCGTGTGAAATAGGACCGTTCTGTCGGCTTTAGAAACCGAGATGTTTAATGGTGACCTACAGGTTAAGAGACCTGGGAGCCTCCAAAGAGAACAACCTGCCACCAGCAAAAGGTTGAGATTAAAAGGGAAGGGGATGAGAAATGTCCTGTGTTTCCACACCAGCCAATGAGCTACCACATCCTCTGGCAGAAGATGGAGAAAAAGTGCCTCTCCAAATTACTGTCCCTCACACGAAGAGAAGTAAAACCCTGAAGAGCCTTGTATAGTCACTGAAACATCTCATGAGTGACCAAAGCACTGCCCCAAACTGGGGCAATGTCCAGTATCGAGGACACAAAGCTGCCAAGGGGGGTGAAACCACCCCCCACAGTCCAACCTCCCACTAGCACAGTGGTGCAAACAGAAGGGAAAAAGGATCCCGCCTTCCTGTAAATATCTTGTCACTCATTTATATACCTCTACCCAGCTGAAGGCATTGCTGGGTGTAAAAAGAAACCAGCAACCACGGTTTCTGGCAAATATAGTTGTTTTCCAATCACACACACACGTACATGTGGGCAAAACCAGCATCAAGGCACCTTGGGCTGGAGAAGGGAGGGTAAACACATGGAAAATTTGGGAGGCTTTAAAAAAAATATCTGATTGTTTGTATATAAACTCTCAGGGGAAACAAGAAAAACAAAAACCCGAAACCAGCAGCCGAAACCCATTAACACACAGGGCAAATCAAAACTTCAAGAGTTTTCCTGACAACGCACTCCTTGAGGAACAGTCCAAGGAGGCCATGTGGAGGTTGTAGATGTTATGCCAGGCACTGGCCCGATGACATCACTATCTTTCTCAAGACAACCAGATTCATCTATTTAGTACAACTGACCCAGAAACACAGCCTCTCACCTCTATACAGCTCGCAAAGGTCCTGGACTGTTTCCCTGAACAGAATCAGAGCCATTTTGGTTGGAAAAGACCTTTAAGATCGACAAGTCCCAGCATTCCATCCCAGCACTGCCAGGTCCCCACTGACCCCTGGCCCTCAGCACCACCTCCACACGGCTGATCAACCCCTCCAGGGATGGGGACTCCACCACTGCCCTGGGCAGACAGCGACAGCCCTGCACAACCTCAGTGGGGAACCAAGAAATGGTTCCTCAGGGACAACCTCAGCCTCCCCTGCAACAACTGGAGGCCGGTTCCTCTTGTCCTGTTGCTTGTTCCTGGTGAGAACAGACTGACCCCCACCTCGCTCCAGCCTCCTGTCAGGGAGTTGTGGAGAGCCAGAAGATCTCCTCTGAGCCTCCTTTTCTCCAGGCTCAACCCCTCCAGGTCCCTTAGCTGCTCCTCAGTGCACCTGTGCTCCAGACCCTGCTCCAGCTCCATTGCTCTTCTCTGGACACGCTCCAGCCCCTCGATGTCCTCCTTGGATGGAGAGGCCAAAAACTGAGTCCAGGATTCGAGGTGTGGCCTCCCCAGTGCCCAGTACAGAAATATATGAGCTAGCTATTCTTGAACACTTGGCCAGTCCTTGTCCATGAAGGATGCCACCACTCCAAGGAGACACCAGCCACCTCCAGCCTGGACAGGGTATATCCAAGCAATCAAGCAAGAGAATTCATATTTTAAACCTGTTGAGATCTTCCAGTGCAGACAAAACCTCCATATTACGACCATTAGCACAGTCATCCCCTACCTCAGATGCAGATCTTCCGAGAACTTCAGGCAGGCATAGATGAATTCCTTAATCTGATTGTAAACTTTAGGCACAAACTCAGAGAAGGGAAACTTCTTTGGAAATGGTTGCTGTAAAATACAGGAGAGAATTCAAGTCAAAGAGCAGATATTTAACAGGGGTGAAGACTGACTTCCAGAAACATGTTCTAGGCAGTCAGATGAATTCTAGTATTCAGCTGAAAGTCCAGCCATGAAACAACACACCAGCATTTATTGTATATTATATAAACATTTCAGCCAAGTGAAAGACCAGATAATCACTTACAAATGGCACACGGGTGCATAAGGGATTTGAAGTCCGAAACAGGCTGGAAGAAATCTTGTAGCTAGGAGAGAGCAGGCAGCACCACAGGCCCCTCAGTCCCTCTCCCACCTCCCCAGTTCCTATGAAAAGACCCTGTTGGGAGAACTCAGTGACTTTTATCTCCCACCATGCACAAGGTGTTTTGCTTGGCCACCTCCCACAGCTGCTGCCCAAGGTGAGTCCTTGCTTAGAACGCCAAAAGCCAAGAGGAAATACATATCCTACACCAAATTCTCCCAACCCAGAGCGCACACATGGCTGAGAGGTGCAGAGCCTGAGAGGAAGCTGGACCCCCACAATATAGTTCTGGGGGACGGACACAGACTTTCTGCAATCTAAACACTTGACTTGGATCAAAAACCCCTCCCAGTCCTAATTAAGCTCACCAGGCTTGGAGCTCACTGGATGCCAGATGTGGAGCAGAAGGCCAAGCAGGCTTTTAAGGGACACTGGTGAGTGTTTGTCAGTTTGGCTACATGTAGGTTTTGCAAGCGCACACTTCTACAAAAGCCAAGATACATCGCTCTGTTAGGCTTTTTTGTTGTTGTTGTTAAATACGAGATTAAAACAAACAAAGGTCAACAACACGGTTCATAAAACGGGAACAAAATACCAGTGGAAGCATATTTCTAGTCGTTCGTTTAACTGCAAGGACTGTTCAGCTGTGATGGTACACCATGATCTGAAAACAACCCCGATGAGGTATGGCTGTACGCTCTTTCCTCACCCACACCAGAAGAAATGCATCACATGCGAAGTACATTTACTCTTTTCCCTCATTCTGTTTTATGTTGTTGTTTATTTGCTGCAGGGTTTTAAGTTTGGGTTGGTTTATTTGACTCGCTGTTCTCAATGCCGCTAACAAGGGTGCAGGGGTTTTCCTGCCCCAGCAGACACGCTGTGCCACCTGCCCCGTTTCAAAATTACCTTTTCCAGTTCTGCATCCTGGAATGGGAACTGTCCAACTATTTTCTTATAAACTTCTTCATTTGTCACTGGGATGGGACTGTAGTTATCTGAATCAAGTATGTTTCTTGAAAGAAGGAAAGAAAAGAACGGTTAGAAAAACAGCTCTGCAGATTCACTGCTTGGTTTGGAAGTTCTATGTGCCAGTCTAAAGTGTCATTCCATGGGCTTAAACTTGTCCGCATGTTTGTGTCTGTTAAAATCATCTTTGCAGCCAGACTCAAAGATCTCTCCCAGCTTCCTGCCTTCAGCCTGCGTAAAGCCACAAGAGCTTAATGGTGCTTTTAGTCCAGGCTGGAGCTTCAGCAGCTGCCCCTGGCAAAGCCAGGTGAGCTTCAGTCCTGCCTGACTCGAGAAAGATGGATGCTGAGCTACCAGGGTAGTGACAATACTCCAGCAGCTCTTCCCAACGCTCCATAGTCTGAGACATCTTAGTTTTCCTGGGATGTCCTGGAGGACCATCACAGGATGAGTTGGTGGATCCAGAGCACAGGATGGGACCCCACAGGGATAGGTCACCAGTGTCTCGAGACACGTGTGGCTCAGTGCTGGAGCAATGGCACAGTAACGCTGCTGCAACACCATCTATCGATAGTCAGTGTGAGCTCCATAATGAAACCATAACCTTATCCCTCTGCGACATAAAACCTCTGCTCTACACCAATTTATCTCACCACATACAGCATAAGAAGGACATGGACCTGTTGGAGCAGGTCAAGGAGGCTGTGAAAATGAGCAGAGGGCTGGAACCCCTCTGCTGTGAGGACAGGGGAGAGAGTTGGGGTGTTCAGCCTGGAGAAGGCTCCGGAGAGACCTTAGTGCGGCCTTTCAGTGCTGAAAGGGGGCTACAAGAAAGACAGGGAGGGACATTTTCCAAGGGCAAGTTGTGATAGGCCAAGGGGTGATGGTTTAAACTGAAAGAGGGTGCATTTAGATGGGATGTAAGGAAGAAATTCTTCCCTGTGAGGGTGGTGAGACACTGGCCCAGGCTGCCCAGAGAAGCTGTGGATGCCCCATCCCTGGCAGTGATCAAGGCCAGTTCAGATGGGTATTTGAGCAACTTGCTCTAGTGGAAAGTGCTCCTGCCCATGGTAGGGGGTTGGACTAGATAATCTTTAAAGTCCCTTCCAACCCAAACGATTCTGTTACTGTGTGATTCTCACAACTATATTTAAACCGGCTCTCCCTGGTCCAAGGAGAGCCCAGGCTGAAAGCTTCCTGTTGCCCAAAATATAAACATGAGCTTGCTGCTCCTCAAAAGATTTTACTGATGGGCCAGAACTACTCCGTAAGGTACATCTCGTAAGTTTGCTTAAAAAGCTTCTTACCTGAAAACTCCTGACCATTTCTTCAGCAGGGTTTCACTATACTGGTCTTGGATCTCCAACAGCATGTCAAAGAGCTGGTTCACTGGGAAGCCGTATCCCTGCAGCAGAGTAAGGGAAGAGAGCAACTTCAGGTACAAAAAGGTCATCAACAGGCAGCTGAAGATTATTTTCTCTGCTAAATAGGGAGTACATGGGTAAATTCTTTCCTACCTCCACCACAGAGGTGTACAGAACTGTGGAGGTGGTGGCATCAAGGGCTATTAAAGGCTGGGCATGGTTAGGGGGCACAAGGGCTTGGTAAGGTGGCCAAGGCTTGGTCCTGGCCCAAAGGCTGGCCACCCCACATACAGAATGAACCTGTCTATCCATCAGACACCACAATTCATGAGCAACTCCACCAAAAAAGAATCTGGGCCACCACTGCAAGCCCACATCAGCCCTTTAACCCTGGTGACAGACACCATCTGCGAGCAGCACAACCACTGAGTGAGATAAAGAGCAGTCACCGACAGTGGCATACCTGAAGTGTATCTGCGAAGAGGACAATGAGGTTCTTCAAGTCTAACACCAGGCTCGGGTCTGAGCAGTAGGACTGCAAAGAAGGGGAGGCATTAAAAACATGGTTTTCACTGCAGCACGCGGGAAAAACATTACCCTCAGCCCTCCTGCGTTATCACTTCAGCAGTAATAAATATGTAGACTCACTGTCCGGTCTTACGATCACCAGCTTTATCCTGCAGCTCTTGCCCTAACGCTCTACAGGGCAAGGGGAGACACGCTGATAAGGGTATCTACCCTTGTAACACACTGCTCTTAAGGCTCTCCATGATGAATAAGGATTTGGGTTGCTCTAGAGATACCTGAAGTGTCTCTAAGATTAGCCAGGAGCTGCTGGGGAAGCGAGAGGAGACGAAGCCAATCAGCACGCTGTCATACCAAGACGACAGCAGCGCCTCTCATTTAATATTTAGTGTGTTGTGTCTGACAGTAATGAAGCATCGCAGCGAGGCAACCCCAAGCCCCGAGCAAAGGCTGTGCCGTCGCGCGGTTCAGGCTGAGGAAAAACATGCTGCACATCTGTATTTCAGCAACATTAATGGCCAGAGCTCCAATACGAGTATTTCTTGCTGGTCAGGACACTGCTCAAAACCCCAAAGACACAACTCAGTGTAGTGACAGTGCTGATCATCCCCCCAGAGCCATCCCACCATACCCACAGGCTTCCCGTGCTCTCTGGACACAGGAGACAACCACCTATGCTGAAATATGTGAAGTTTCAGACAAACTGTTACCAAATATAGAATCAGTGATCATAAGCTGAAAAGAGAAACAGATTTAAAGCTCACTGGAAACTCAAGGAGGAATGACCCCATTAATCAATGAGAAAGACTGGGAGAGACACATTTTCCATTTCATTGTCCAAAAGAGAAGGTCAGAAAGAAAGATAATGTCCTCAAGCTATGAGAAATAATGAAAGATGTGTCTGTCTGCAGCAAGGAAGGAAATCCAGGGGTAAGTTAAGCTTAGGATGAAGAAGTGAGGCAGCCTCACCAAGGTGAAAGCCCTCCGTCAAGTCTCACCAGCAGTATGAGATGGATGGCACTGGTCTATATGGGAGCTGCAGGCTGAGCAGCGCTTAGAGGTAACAGTGATGACCACAACACTAGTGTTGAGAAATCACGTAAGATTTTGTGATTACCGAAAAAAACCCTGGCAGACATGTCACGCCTTAAGGCTGGCATCACTTAAAAGAACATCTCATGGAAACAAAGCTGGTAAAACTGAAAAACATCGGCTCTGTACCTGGCTCACTCTCACGGCTTTCACTTAGCAAAAAACCCCACTTGAAAAGAAAATAACCACAGGTTTACAACATAGCAGGGTGTACATCTTGGTGTTTACTCCTTTTCATAACAGAAGCTGAAGTGGAAGGAGGCAGCTTTCCAGTCAACACAACCGCCATGATGGACGGAGCCAGAGCACCCCTGTGGTTCCTCATCCCAACAAGCTCCAGGTCCATCACCTAGATTGTTCTCATCTGCACAGATAAAGCCAGGCAGCTGTTCAGCAACACTGCCTGTGGGCGACCACGCTAAGCTAAAGTCAGGGGCATATAAATGTAAAACCCACTGTGGATGGGAGGAATCGAATCCCAGAACAACAGAACGCTTAGGTTGGAAAAGACATTTCAGATCATCGAGTCCAACCGCTCCCCCAGCACTGCCAGGTCCCCAACTGACCCCTGGCCCTCAGCACCACCTCCACAAGGCTGATCAACCCCTCCAGGGATGGGGACTCCACCACTGCCCTGGGCAGACAGCGACAGCCCTGCACAACCCCAGCGGGGAACCAAGAAATGGTTCCTCAGGGACAACCTCAACCTCCCCTGCAACAACTGAAGGCCAGTTCCTCTCATTCTGTCACTTTTTCCTGGGGAGAAGGGACCGACCCCCACCTCGCTCCAGCCTCCTGTCAGGGAGTTGTGGAGAGCCACAAGGTCTCCCCTGAGCCTCCTTTTCTCCAGGCTCAACCCCCCCAGGTCCCTCAGCTGCTCCTCAGGGCACTTGTGCTCCAGACCCTGCTCCAGCTCCACTGCCCTTCTCTGGACACCCTCCAGCCACTCAATGTCCTTCGTGGAGTGAGGGGCCAAAACTGAACCCAGGATTCAAGATGCAGCCTCACCAGTGCCCAGTATAGGGGGACAATCCTGCCCTGGTGCTGCTGGCCACACCAGTGCTGGTACAAGCCAGCTTCACTTCTTGGACAATGCAATTGCAGGGTTTTCTGGAGCTGTTAGTTTACCCAGGATGTCTCATCCAAACCCATATTTTAGCAGAACTGGTTTGCTCACAGCACTGCAAGTATTTCACAGAACA
>NW_010389982.1:9530-13983 GCF_000710305.1 Buceros rhinoceros silvestris | reverse complement strand
AAGCCAGGATGCCGTTGGCCTTCTTGGCCACCTGGGCACACCGCTGGCTCCTCTTCAGCCACTGTCGACTAACACCCCCAGGTCCTTTTCCCTGGGCAGTTTCCAGCTGCTCTTCCCCCAGACTGGAGCGTTGCCTGGGGTTGTTGTGACCCCAGGGCAGGACCCAGAACTTGCCCAGGTTGCTCCTCAGCCCATAGGCCTCAGGCCATCACTCCAGCCTGTCCAGAGGAAGCAGCATACTGTCTCCAAGCAAAGCTTTTTGTGTTTTTTCTCAGCAAAGAGCAATGACATCATCCCTTGGATACCCCGACATACATGTTACATCACATTAGATGTAGGCCTGCACCTACATGACCCTGCAGCATCCTCAAGCTCTTGGTCCCTGCGCAGCAGTGGGGTTTCAGTGATTTAACACTTTGTTCTTCCCTGAGCAAATGCCCCAACAATTTGAAAACAGACTTGTGGAAAGTCATTAGTGCTTTTTTTTTTATGGTCAAATGCAATTTTTTTCATCCCGTTGAACAATGGAGTTTTCAGAAAAGTCCAGTGCTCCCAGCTGGACCAGTGCAACATTATGTCAGGTCATACAAAATTGGGGAAAAAATTGTATATTTTTTGCAATTGGCTTTGGGTTTTTTGCTCAGGCAGAGACGTACCAAAGCGAAGAGCAATTTTTCCAAACTTCTTTTGGTATTAAAAAATGCAAAAACTATCCAGTGTCTTTTTACTCACAAAGGATTGGCAGCTTGATAGCAGCCCATCCACTGCCATGAACTTTAAGGGAATATCAAACAGGGTCGCGCTTCAGTGTGCCAAACAGACGCTTTTTTTCCCCCCAGTTTTTCCAGACAAACCGACTCCCTCTGCTGGTGCTTTTCCAAAGTGATCAGCCAAACAACAGGGAAAAACAGCAAATCACTATTTTCTTCTTTTCAGCTCCCCAAAATACTGAGAGTTTGGCACAAGGAAATCAAAAAGCGCATCAAGAGACAAAAAATGCTGGAGAAAATTTGGGGTGAAACAGAGTTATTGTTTTAAACGGGGTCATTGGAAAGGAGGCAAACCCGAGTCCTACTGTAAAAGCCAAGATTTCCAGTATGTCAAGTCATCCTCAAGCAACAGCTGAGCAACCCAGGGCTCTTACTTACTGAATGTGTTCTGAGCGCCGCAATTGTTTTTGATAACGCCATCTCCCACAGCTCATCAATATAGGCTCTATTCACCAAGCCCTGCGTCGTGTGCAAGATGTGATCTTCGACTACAAAAAACCTGACAGAGAGGAGAAAACGGCACCGTTAGCCAAAGGGTCTCGAGACATCGAAGGAGACCTGCAAACACCACCGGTGAGGGACACGTGGCACTCGCACTCTCCAGAGCAAGCTGGAGCAGTGTCTGTATCAAACATAGTCAATGTTAAAACACTTTATTCACCGATTTTTACCACCACAGTATTTTATATGATGCTTCACTGTATTATAGAAGTGACCTAAAACACAGTTGCTCCTTGTAATGCAACTCTGCGTACACACACAGGCAGAATTTCCCCTCTCTAAGTTCTCCACTCCACTATTTCAGCAAGAACTGCTGATTAAACTCTGCTCCAGCCACCAGCCATCGCATTACAACTGCTTAACTGCAAGGAAAAATGCTTAAACTGCAGGGAAAAATATTTATCTGCAGGGAAAAATCTTCTAACTGCAGGGGAAGTACTCTCTTGCACCCAGACATGCCAGAGGTTCACAACCATTTGATGCCAATCAGTTTGTTCCGATCTCCAGTCATCAAACCCACTGACCAAAAAAAAAAAAAGTCTTTTTCAGGGAG
Organism: Buceros rhinoceros silvestris; assembly: GCF_000710305.1. Lineage (NCBI taxonomy): Eukaryota > Metazoa > Chordata > Aves > Bucerotiformes > Bucerotidae > Buceros > Buceros rhinoceros. The sequence continues at coordinate 12,159 of NW_010389982.1, read as the reverse complement.
TGAGCGTGGCATTGCACGTTTTAAACAGCAAAGCGCAAAGTCTCAGCTGTGTTTTGTCATGGAAGTTCAGCCCAGGAGCATAGAGCTGTGTGAGAAGGTCAGCAGCCACACTTAGCTTGCGATGGTTACAATTGGATGTTGAAATTATTATAGTTAGCTGAAGAAATTTCAACATCATACCCTGGTTTTGCTAATTAGAGGTCTTAGGTTGCCTCTTCTTACAGCTCGGGTGGTTTTGGAAGACTCTTGCCAAATTTGAGTGAAACAATAAGAAGCCCAGAGGAACAGAAGCTTGAGAATCACCTCCTTCACCAGAAAAATAATCGAAGAATAATTACCAAATATTACAGAATAATTGAGGCAGAGGACCTGTTCAGCTCATTAGCGGGGCAAGTAGATGCACAACTAGAGATTATTTACCCTCAAATTCCCAGAAATGCACTTGCTGGTACAAGAGCTGGCAGGTTCCTCCATGCTCCCACTAGTGACACCGCAAAGTTCAGGGGTACTAGAAAATACATTCTAGAACACTTAAAAAGCCCAAATTATCTTTTTTTTAACTCCCCTTGTTCTGGCTCCCTTTAAAGGACCCTCAGAAATATCAACATTTCTTCCTCTCTCATTCTTTTTGGGCTCCTCAACAACTCAGCACACACATATTTAGTGAGGACAGATATAAATAGAATACACCTACCCTACAATTTGATTGAAATACTTCCTGTAGCCGTCTAAGGTTTCATGCTGCAACAAAGAAGAAGTGAGCAAAGATTAAAACAAAGGTGCCCGAAAGCAACTGGAAATGAATTGGAGACCACCCCCCAGCAACAGCATGACCAGAGGTAACCCTCTGCTCCTCCATTCAGCAGAGTGGGTTTGGGCACTGCGGGAAGAGGACTGTAGCAACTTGTTGTGATATTTGGCACCCAACTCCCTTCCATTGGGGGTCACTTATACACTCAATCTAATGTAAATGATGCAAAATGGCACTTTATTATGTAATGAACAGAGTTATATAGTGTCCCACTAAACCTCGCCCATCGTGGGTGGTTACTGCATTCCTGTAACGTAAGCACGTAAGCACGTAATCTTCCAACCGCCCACACTACCACCCAGTGTTCTGCAACAGAGGACTGTCGTACCATGTTTGAAGGAGGCTGTAGGACCAATCTGGCTTGTTTTCTTCTCTGCTTCCTGTAGTAGTTCTCAAATGTTTCTCGAGCACCCTGAAAAAACAGAAAAGGTTAATTCAAGACCTGGATAGGCTGGAGAGTCAGGCAGAGAGGAATAAAATGAAGTTCAAGGGTAAGTGTAGGGTCCTGCCTCTGGAAAGGAACAGCCCCCTGCACCAGAACAGGTTAGGAGTGACCTGCTGGGAAGCAGCTCTGGGGAGAAGAACCTGGGAGTCCTGGTGGACAGCAAGTTCCCCAGGAGCCACCAATGGGCCCTCATGGCCAAGAAGGCCAATGGTCTCTTGGAGTGCATTAAAGAAGAATGTGACCAGCAGGTCGAGGCAGGGTCTCCTCCTCCTCTACTCTGCCCTGGTGAGGCCACATCAAGAGTCCTGGGTCCAGTGCTGGGCTCCCCAGTTCCAGAGAGACAAGGAGCTACTGGAGAGAGTCCAGCAGAGGCTGTGAGGATGAGGAGGGGCTGGAGCATCTCTGTGCTGAGGAAAGGCTGAGAGCCCTGGGGCTGTTCAGCTGGAGAAGGCTGAGAGGGGACCTCCTCAGTGTGATCAACAGCTAAAGGGGGGTCAGGAGGATGGGCCAGACTCTGCCCAGTGGTGCCCAGTGACAGGACAAGGGGCAATGGGCACAAACTGGAACCTGGGAAGTTCCCCCTGAGCAGGAGGAGAAACCTCTTTGCTGTGAGGGGGTCCTGGCTGCCCAGAGAGGTGGTGGAGTCTCCTGCTCTGGAGATATTCCAAACTGCCTGGACGCCCTCCTGGGCACTCTGCTCTAGTGACCCTGCTCTAGCAGGGAAGGGTTCGATTGTGTGATTCCCAGAGGTCCCTTCCAACCCCCGCCAGTCTGGGATTCTGGGATTCGACTTACAACAGTTCGCATTAACCGTTAACTTGCGATATACTACATCTAGGATGCAAATCTCCTACTCCTCCAGGACACCTGCAACATTTTTCTGCAAAATTCAACCCAAATACCAGAAGATAAAGAAAAAAACCCAACTGTTCAGGTCTAAGAGTATCCAGTGAACAATTCTGTTCCCCTTTTCCAGTATTACCCTGCAGATATGGCATGTATTCTTTACTGGACCATAACATGGACCAACATCCGATCTACTTAACCATGAGGGCAATGAAACAGCCAATTTCTAGCATTAGCAAAAAGAAAGAGCGGATAAGTGATGCCAGAAATTATTCCACCAATTTATGGGTGCAGAGTGATGCAAAGCCACAAACATCAGGGAACTTGAAAAAGGTGCTTGTGGGGGTTATAGCAATTTATAAGACCATTCGATAGTTGGGAAAAATAAAATGGGGTTTTGAGGTCATTCTTTCCCAACTTTACTTGGGTCTCCAGAGGAGAGATGGTTAGTCCCGAAAACGGGACAGCCAAGCTCCCCTCCAAGGGCATCACCCACCCACAACCCACCTGAACCGATCCTCCAGGGG
>NW_010389982.1:0-9468 GCF_000710305.1 Buceros rhinoceros silvestris | reverse complement strand
TTAACCGCTCCTCCATGGGCTTTGTCCGTAGGTGGCTTTGTTGTACCAAGCCAGGCTACATCTGTGCATCCCCACCCAGGCAACAAGCCCATGAGGATCCTCAAATGCCATGGACCTGCTGAAGCGGGTCCCCTAGGCTATGTAAAACTTTGCTGTTTTCTCCCTGCCTGTTCCTCCCTCCTCCACACCCATGCTGTTTTATGTCTGAAATTGAATTATAAACACTTCAGAGAAGGGACAAGGTCTTGCTTTGAACTGTTCCGAGCCAAAAATAAATAAAAAAAAAAAAATCTCATTTGGAATTCACAAAACAAACAACGCGCAACAACAAATCTCACCTGAGCAAGACACAAGACATCAACCTTCTCCGCTACAAAAAAATTAATTAATTAACAGAAAACCGTGATTCTAATTTAATGATTCTCCAGCTCCTATGGCATTATGCAACCAGGCTGCCTTAGGATGCCCTCAGCTAAGGGGGTCTTATGAAATACCTGCCGTGAACCCTTGAGGAGCTGTAACCTGACTTGCCCCTTGTCTTCTACAAGCTGGAACTCGAGGCTTAAACAAAAATTCAGCCTTGCTGATGTGCACAGCAGTTCTCCTAGTACTAGGAGTATCTAGTACTGCCCTTCCCAACAGCCCTAAATTCATCAAAAAAACCTTCTTGCAACCAGGCACTTGCATTGCAAAGATTATGCAGATTGAATTTGTTCTTCCCTGTGAGGGTGGTGAGACCCTGTCCCAGGTCACCCAGAGAAGCTGTGGATGTCCCATCCCTGGCAGTGTTCAAGGTCAGGTTGGACAGGGCTTTGAGCAACCTGGTCTAGTGGAAGGTGTCCCTGTCCATGGCAGAGCAGGTGGAACTAGATGGTCTTTAAGATCTCTTCCAATCCAAACCACTCTGTAATTCTATTCTATGATTCTATACTACAACTTTGTCTCTGAATTCATCCGAGATGAATATCAGGGGTGCACAGGATGAACAGCTCCTGACCCACGCTGAGCACATCCATCCATCCATCCATCCGTCCGTCTGTGGTGCCAATATCCTGGCAAGAGGAAAACCAGGATTGGGTATAAATGTGAGCCTTTGTCCTACAGTCAGGGATCAGCTTGAACCGGTAAGAGTCTGACATTTTAAGAGAGCTTTTCAGAAACAGAAACTACCAGCATTTCCATGTCACATGTCTTCTCAATGCTATCAAAAGCTGTTTCCCCCGGGAAAGGGAAGGGTCACAAGCCAGAAACCTACAGCGATCTACAGGTGAGACCCAGAGCAGGGAGGATTATTACAATTTTTATCAAGCTAAGCAATAGCCCCTTACAGAGGACCCACAAGCAGGGAGCTCTGACCTCCCTTCGAGCTTCTCTCTGAGGCCTGGGAGGAGCCAGCGCTTCTCAGAATGCTGGTGTTACCCATCTCCTCTCAATTTTGGTGATGCCACAGGAGAACCAAGATAGAACAGGCTGTCCCACCCCGGCACTGATGGGACCAGACCGAAGATATTTATTAAATTTGGCTGTGCCTCATCTCTCAAAACCTACACAAGCGGCACAAAACCCCCTGATCACCTCCACCCTGACCATGAGAGCAATTCATCTCTGGTAGCATCACTGAGATCTTTAAGCAAAGCCACCCACTAACGTAGCGCAGCCCACTGTTACCAATGAATTTGCGCTCCAATTTCAAAACTGAAGGGGTTTTGACCCATTTCTTTAATAAATTAACGTATGGCACCATTAAAGGCAAGAGCAACCGAGGTTCAGCCACAACCACCAGCGCAGCCACCGTGGCATTTGGTTGCTCACGCCGTGTTTAGCTTTATACAACATCATATGGAAGTCAGTGAGTAAATAAACGCCTGTTACTGAACACGCATAAGCTGCCATTTCCCCAAGATGCCCAAGCAAGATTTTTTGGTGACCTCAAGGACTTACTGGAAACTTGGAAAGCAGCTCATGAGGAGCAGGAGGCCAGTCTGAAACCAATCAGCTTTTTTAAGACCAGATTTTGAAGATTTTGGCTAAGACTACACCGCAGCAATTCAGTTCAGCTGAATCACTTTCCCTCATCCCTCCAACTGAGCTCCGAGAAGAGATCCTCCCTGCTCACTCCACCCTCACCACGCATTTCTTCAGGAAAGGAAGGCCAAGAAGTCATCCCACACGCAGCTCCACTTCCAGCCCAGTTCTGTTAATCCTCCCATCGCTCTGTGACACCACAGCCATTATCCTGTAGCTGTTCACCTCATTAAAAACCTTCTCCATTGCATGTGTCCACTTTCTCACCAGCTCTCCCCAGAAGGACCCACAGAATGGCGGAGGTCAGCAGGTTCTGGAGAGGCAGAAGCCACCAGGGCATGGGGGATAGGGCAGCAGGAAGCATGTGTCCCCTCAGACATGAGCCAAAATGACTGACCCCATCATTCAGCTCCTTCATGATTAGGGACAAACCACAAGCCAGGTTTCTATCCCTGTTTTACTGATGGCTTTGAGGAAGATGAAGCATCTGGACCAGTTTCATAACATCCTCTGAAAAATTAAATTATTCTGGATTGCACTTCCAGAGGGAAAATATGTTTTCCACAGGCAGAAGAAGCAAGAGTGATCTAGGCTGGGCTGGAGATACCACACGCAGGACTACACCATAAAGCTGCCGCTCAGCCTTGGAGGGAAGCCTCTTCTGCCTCACAGGGTGCTTAGAAGGTTCTGGATGCCAGGTCCTCCTTGTTCCAATTCAACAAATGGCTTTAACTGTAGTAGAAGTGGAGGAACAACAATGGGCTTTGAAACCACTCTCCCCAAATGCAGACCATATTCACATTTTAACAGTTTCCCTAAAATTTATGGCCTAGAGACCTGCCACTCTGATCAAAACCATCCCCCTCACGATGTGCTGTTCCCTCTATTTTCTTTCTTGAGCCTTTTTTGACTGCCCCAAGAATTAGGGACTCTCTCTTGAGAGGCTACTTCAACGAAAAGCTTCTCCTCCCCAAAAAGCTCTCAACAGTATCCGCATTTTTCTTGCACACAACTTCATCCTTTCCTCTTAAGTGCACTCCTCCATCATATCCCTAGATCCCTTCATCACTCACATATTATATTCTAAAAACGGGAAATCTGTCTTCCCCTTGATGGCGGTTTTAGCTTAGACCACCCAGTTTCCCACATTTGACCTATTAAACACTATTCAACTCATCAGATCTTCAGATAATATTACTCCTTGATTTTTTAATATTTTCTGTAGGTACAAAAAAAAAAAAGAAACCAACAGAAAGGAAAAAAACATAGAAACAGAAACAAACCACACCAAAAAGTATCCAGAACCACCCACGAGACCCCATGTTTTATAGCCTGCTCATCTGAAACACCACATACTATTTAGAATTTGACGCTGTTCTCTTCTCCCAGCCCCACGGCTGCTGCTTTTCCGCATTTAACGAATTCCAACCTCACCTCCAGTTTTCAAACACAGTACTTTGGGACCTAAATGCTGTGCACGAGGTATCATGAGAAGTGGTTTTGAGAACATCACAAAGCCACTCAGGCTGCCCAGGCTCAGCAATTTGTAGCAGCCATCAGAAGCACAGGCAGATTCATCAGCATCTGCTTAGGCAGAGAACCACCTGGATAGAATATTTGCTCCAAAATCTCCTGAGAGTTTCAGCATGACACAGCACCCGAAGCTGAACAACACCTTCGTCAACCTTCGATGAAAATACCAGACCAGAGCTGACCTGCACAGCAGCAGAGGAGCTCGGAACAAAACTGTGTGTGCACAGCTCTCCATGTCCCCTTGGTGGGAAATAGTTCAACTTCTTTCTTTTCCTTTCTCCTGAAAGCAGCTCTTTTACTCTTTAAAGATGCATTGCACCTGCAAGGCTTTTGTTTTTCCACAAACCCCATGATGCACAGGCAGATCTCAAGCGGCACAAGGCAGGTCTGAGAATGAGGCCATCCTGGGGAATTCTACTGAAGGAGCAACTCCCAGCCCCGACCTCTAATGGGCTTCCAGATCCACCACAGACCTTCCCCAGAAGTAAGACACTGCTAATACTTATCATTACAGAGACACCATCCTTCCCCCTTCTGGGTTTCTTGTGAGCTCAACTGATAACTTCAGAAAATCAAGTACTCATGGAGGTGAGAGAAGAAGGAGGTCCCTTTTCTATTTAGGACAAGAGGAAATGCCCTCAAGTTGTGCCAGAGGAGGTTGAGGTTGTCTCTGTGGAACAATTTCTTCCCCGTTGGGGTTGTGCAGGGCTGTTGCAGGCTGCCCAGGGCAGTGGTGGAGTCCCCATCCCTGGAGGGGTTGAGCAGCCGCATGGAGGTGGTGCTGAGGGCCAGGGGTTAGTGGCAGTGGCACTGGCAGTGCTGGGGGAACGGTTGGGTTTATGAGCTTAAAGGTCTTTTCCAACCTAAGCAGTTCTGCGATTTGATGATTCTATTAATCTGCCCAGTTTGAATGAGAACAGGTTTCACACAGTTCTCAATCCCTAAGCAGCCAGGAAGAATCCAAAGCTACGCTCCCAAACTACACATTTATTGCAATCACTGGTCCAGGAAAAACCCTCAATAATGCCTCATATTTTTAAAATTACCAGGCAGAACTTTCTTTCTCAAATTAGCTGCAGAGTTCACAGAGTTGGCAACAAGAGGCAGATAATTAAGATCATAGACGAACACCACATAAGGGAAAACAGAAAATAATCACAAGAATGCACAAACAACAGCTGAAAAAGCCAAAAAAGATTTAATAATTCAGGAGTAGCAGAGAGCTGAAAGCAAATCTAGCTGTGAATTACATAGGGGAAAATGTGCTGGGAGTGTCATTCTGCTGTTGTCCCCAGCAATTAATTAAAATGTCCAGTAAAATGGGACTTTCCAGAACACGTAGATGACAATATTTTGGATTACTAAATTTCTGCTTACCTGGAAGCAGAAACACACGCTGTGTATTTCACGCCATGATAATTTACTGGGTTACATGTGACATTAATAACCCAACACTCCCATGGGGGCATGATTTGCTGAGCCATCTCAAACACTTCATACGTGCAACATCATGAGTCTATTCCCTAAACATGAGTGGATCTTCTAAGCTCTTACTTTAAAACATCATTAACAACGGCAGGAAATAAGGTGATGTGCTGTGGTAATATATGCTGAGTAGATTCCTCCTCTGATAATCCCAAGTTGTGCTTAGTTTAGTACAGATCTGTGGACACCAGTTAACCACGTACACAGAACGAGCAGAAACAGCCTCATTTCACTCATAACAGCCCAGTTTTCAATCCACTGGAGAATGCTTTCGTAGCACCCGACCCACAGACCCGGTCGTTCTCATCGCTGCAGCTCTGGTTTAAGTGAACAGCGATGAATTTGAGAATTACTGAGAATCTTAAACCCACCACCCATCTGGATTTATTAATGTGTCAGCACTGGCTACAGCATGACCCGGGCTTCTTTTAAATTTATCTCTGGATTTCACTGGCTCTTCGTCCTTTTTTGACTTTGGTCCACAAAAATTCTCAGGCACATGTTTGAGGAATTCTCCCACCTTCACGAAGACTTACATGGCACCTCACAAAAGCACAGCTCTACTGCTACACAGTCCATCTCAAGGGCTTGTTGGAAAACAACTGTTTCCCAAGAAGCAGATCAGTATTCATCTATCTATGAAAGTTTGCCTTCCAATGGCTCCTTCTTCACATGGAGATTTTACTGTGGAGCTCCCCAAATACCAAATACTGTACCTAAGTGGATGACTGATCAGCTCAACAGGTGCCTGGTTGGTACCTATCCTTACCTGGGTGGATGGTTGGGTTCAGAGGACTGTGGATTAACAAGTCATGCTCTACAAGGAGGTCCATAACAAGTGGAGAACGAGAGCAGAGGTTCTGGGATCTGCCTTGCTTAACATATTCATCAACGGCCTAGAGGAGGCAACGGACGTGGTCTCATCCACTTTGCAGATGACCCCAAACTGAGCAAGAAACTTAATACATTTGAAGGCAGAGCTACCATGTCAGGCTGGAGGAATGGACCAACATGAACATGATTAAATTCAATAAGGTCAAATGCCAAATAGAGCACATGAAAACGAAAATCCCATGAACCCCTTGCAACAACACAGACTGAGGAGCACTGCTTTGGGAGCTCCTCTGTGGAAGAAGACTCTAAGTTTTGGTAGACCTGAACACAAACCAGTGGCGCATCCTCACAGCAAAAAGCAGCCAAAAATAGTGGATCTAACCCTAATATCTACGATGAGAAGACAGAGCCAGGCCAATCTCACAGTGGTGCACAGCAAGAGGAGAGACAGCAGGTACAAATGAAACAGAGACATTTTGACTAGTTGTAACGAAAAACTTTTTCCCAACAAGGACAATCAGGCAGCACAAAGAGTTCCCCAAAGGTGTTTTACAGCCTCTGTCCTCAGAAGCTTTCAAATCCAGACTGCATAAAGCCCTAAGAAACTTGGTCTGATCTCACAGCTGACTTGCTTTGAGCAGGAGGTTGGACTAGAGACCTCCTGAGGTCCCTTCCTACACAGGTGATCCTATTCTGTGAGAAACATGCTTTGCAAGCAGACTACACACAGATCTTAAAGCATCCAGGTATTTTACACACAGCTTATTTCCCAGCCTGGGCTCCAAGTGTCCTGGTCACCAGACACTTCCCATGTGTCATTTTCTGTGAGGAGGAAGGGCCAGAAGTCCCAACTCGGGGGGGTTACAGTCACAGTTTAGCCAATCTCAGGCCCGTTTCAACAAGAAACAGCATATCCCTTTCCCCCCAGGTCACTGAGCAGGAGTGCTGTGATGTGTCACCCCTTGCCTGCCCGAAACGACCCCTATAGATGGTGTTTCATTTTAATTTGCCTGTAAGTGCCAAACAACACTTGGCATTTTATCAAGGTCTAAGAGACACTCGGTCAAACCTGGATCCCACGTCTACATCCAGAGTTGCACAGTCTTACCCTAAACCAGACTCACACCTACAAAACCTGACCTAACGGCTCAACTACTCAGAGCAGCACTTTGGGTGGGACCTGCCTTGTCCAGAGCAGCACAGAAGTTATAAAATCCCACAAAAAACCACCTTTTTTCAAAATTACCTACGAGGGGCAGTTTATTGTAAGGAGAGATGATTGTCCAGCACTTAAAGAAACCAACAGGAGCTTGTACAATAATTAGAAATAAGCTGCAAGACAATGAGCTTAGAAAATGAGTTTAACATGCCCTGAAGATCTCTTGAGACAAGAGAACAGCAGTAGCCATGAATGAAACACAAAGAAGTCTGACACTTAAGCAGATGATTAACTGTAAATGTAAATATTCCCAAATAATACCATGGAGGCACTTGGGTGCACATGCAGGTGCTCAGCACTGAGCATGTAAGCGCTCTGCTGAATCAGGATCAAAAAGAAAGATCTTGCTCAGCCCCTTGGAACTGCTTGTTGACTGTAAACATCATCCTGATACCAAAAACAAAAAGATAAAGCTAACCAGAAAATTGCGTGGGGGGAGGAGAGGGAGGTGGTATGGCAAGCGCCACTTCTGAGGTGAGCCTCTCCCTCCGAGGTTTGCAGAGCCGTGCACGCTCACAAGCGTCCGCGCTCATCTCCATGTCCTGCATGGCTGAAAGAGCACACACGAGCAGAGAATGGGCACAGCCCAACCTTGCCCTGACCGGGGATGTTTCCACCATCCTGGCTAGACTGATTTTCTGTGCTGATTTGCCGGCCAGCACCTCACTGCGCTGTGCAGCATTTCCTACAAATAAAAGGGCCATGGGCAGATGCATGGATCCATCTCCTTCCTACAAGCTCAGCCCAGCCTCGGCAGGATTTTATGTCTGCTCCACCCAGACCGGCCTCCAACCTGACCCCAGATGGAAGACCATAACCCATTTCTTCTTTAAGTCGTTAAATCCCAAGTTTCCAAGTTAATTTCATGTTTCAGATGCTCCAGGGCTTGCATACAATGACACCGCACTGACAGGAACCGCCTGACTTAATGAACTCTCAAAATTAATTGAGACCTAGCAAGATGGAAGATGGCCTAGGAGCATGACCAAAGGCCACCCCAAAGAAAAGAAGTGCTCCAGAGCTCACGAAGTACAAAGAGCTATTCAGTTAAAGAACTTCGTAACCGAGAATTAGTGAGATCCACAAGAGCAGAAAGCCAACTCAAAAGAGCCTGTAGGAGCTCTAGTGCTCCCTTCCCTCGCTCTGATCACTGGTTTGGTAAGTTAATTTAAAGCAAAGTTTGAAAGCAACAAAAATTTACAAAGCAAAAGAAAAAAGAAAGCAAAGCCTGAAGTCACAGTTACCTCCCTCCTGCTCTACCAACTAATCTGACGTGGTTAGCAGACGCTACCTGGGCCACCTCCATCAGCAGAGATGGAGAAGATGGGACAGATTTATCCTCCTGGTCCCTCCGAGCAGGGCACCAGGAGCCCAGGTGAGCTCCCAGGTCACACAAGGAATATATGGGCATCAACGCACCAGAGAAATGGTTTAAAAGCCAGTTCTCAAAGGGGTGAAGATGCATGTGGATCTTCTTTAGCTCTGATGCAAAGTGGCACAAGAGCCATTGCTCACCCTAGGGAAAATTTGAGGACCTGCAGCAGATCCTAGCCCAGTCTCTCACTGTTTCCTGCCTGCTTGGCCGTGAAATAGTTAACTAGAGAGGAAAATAGGTAAAATTTCCCCCTTTTTCCCCCTTCCTCCGAGGTAGACGCCCAACACCTCCTCTCTCCAAGGAGGTGGGCTCCGTCCTCCCAGAAAATAAGGCCATTACCCTCCGTCCCAGCGCCGGAGCCAGCGGCGCAGCATTGTTCCCCAGCCCTGGCTATAGGAAGCAATATCTATTTTCCATTTAGAAGAGGGTAAAGCCTTTAATTTCACCCTCCCGGCTGCAGCTGGAGTTCCCTTTTTAACTGCTTGGCCACAGGAGTGAAGACAGTTTTATATGGAAGAAAATGCTGAAAAGGCCACTTTCATATGCTTGCATGTGAAAAGGGGAGAGCTTTTCCTACGGCACGGTAATGAGGGTCAGCGGGATATTACACTTCACCATATGGCTAATTTGCACAGCAGGTCAAATGCTCTATTTGCTTTTTCAAGGCGGCCCTATAGATTAAGCTGCCCTAAAACAAAACACACCAAAAAAAAGTAAAAAACAAAAAATAAAGAAGCGTGAGGAAGAGATGCCCTCTAATGTTGGAGCCTGGCAGCACATCCAGCGTGGCGTTCTGTTAAAAAAATAATAAAATCTGGAGATGATTGAGGTAGGGATGAGACAAAGACAGTGTTTTGGGGAACCCAGCTGCTTTGGCATCATGCCATGCCGGGTACCTGCAGGAAGGACCGTCCCCGCTTAATGAGGGGCTGGGGCAAGGAGCGCGATGGGTCTCATAAGCAATGTTTGTCTTGGAGCGTCTTCGGCGCCGTGGCCC